>NC_142813.1:1169757-1379757 GCF_049724085.1 Artemia sp. Qi Xiang Cuo
GATTTGGTAATCAGAACTTCTAGCGCCCTTTTTAAGATTCAGGGTGATCGGAGGGTGGATACCCCTCCTCCATACCTCGTATTTCCTTGAAATGCATCTGATATGAATTATATGAATATGAATAGATATGAATAGAATATAAATCTAAAATTATATGAATATAAATAGAATATAAATTATATGAATATAAATCTGATATGAATAGAAATTTTGAGATGACCGTTTGCTGTTGTAGAAACTTTGAAAGCAGATCATTCGATTTGAAAGTGAAATGAATAGTGCCGTCTTTTATAGTCGATAGTGATTGAAGGGCGACAAACCCCCGTCCCACGCCCACCATTTCCCCAAACATATCTAATCAAAACTAGAATAGCCATTTTGTTCAACGTTGTTGAAAGGTCCAGAAATTATGTATTTGAGGATGACAACCTCCCACAGCCCTCAGGGCAAGGGTTTTAAGCTATGCCCTGGTGGCATATAAGGTACATATAGAGAGGGGATCATTTAAACTTCGGAGGGGGCTTATTGGATTGGTAATCAGAAGTTCTAGTGTTTTTTTTTTTAAGGCTCAGAGTGATCACAGGATGGATACCCTCCGTCACACCTCGGGTTTTCCCAAAATGCATCAGATAGAAATTTTGAGATAGCCATTTATTGTCTTAGAAACTTCGAAAAGAGCACATTCGATTGGAAATTCAAAGGGCTAGTGCCCTTTTTAATAGTCAAAAGTGATTGGGGGGCAAGTAACCTCCCTCCCATACCCACTATTTCTCCAAACACATCCAATCAAAAATTCGAGGTAGCTATTTTGTTCAACGTAATTGAAAGGTCTGGAAATTATGTCTTTGGGGATGACAACCCCCCAGAGCCCTCAGGGCAAGGGTTGGAAGTTATGCCCTGGGGACGTATAAGATACATATATAATGTTGATTGTATAAGTTTCGGAGGGGTATCATTGGACTGGTAATCAGAAGTTCTAGTGCATTTTGTAAGGCTCAGTGACCGTAGGGTAGATACCCCCCCACACCTCGTATTTTCCCGAAATATGTCTGATATAAATTTTGAGATGGCCTTTTGTTGTCGTAGAAACTTTGAAAACAGCTCATTCGATTGGAAATTGAAAGAGTCAATGCCTTTTTTAATATTCGAAAATGATTGGAGGGCAACAGTGATTGGAGGTGGCCCACGCCCGCCATTTTCCCAAACACATCCCATCACAATTTTTAAATATTCATTTTGTTCAACGTAATGGGAAGGTCCGGATATTATGTCTGAGCATGACAACCCCCTCACAACCCTCAGGGCAAGGGTTGTAAGTCATGCCCTGGGGCATATAAGGCATATAAAGAAAGAATGATCGTATACACTTTGAAGGGTGCTAGTTGGATTGTTAATCATAACTTCTAGTGTCCTTCTTAAGATTCAGATTAATCGGAGGGTGGATACCCCGCCCCCCCCCCCCCACACACATACACCTCGTATTTTCCCGAAATGCACGTGATAAAAATTTTGAGATTGTCATTTGTTGCCGTAGAAACTTCGAAAACAGTTTATTCGATTGGAAATTCAAAGGGCCAGTCCCCACTTTATTGGTCAAAAGTGATTTACGGGAAACTAGCCCTCCTTCCTCACCCACCATTTCCCCAAACACATCCAATCAAAGTTTGAGATAGCCATTCTGTTCAACGTAATTGAAAGGTCCGTATATTATGTCTTTGAGGATGACAACCCCCTCCCACAGCCCTCATGGCAAGGGTTTTAATTTATGCCCTGGGGGTATATAAGGTATCATAGGCAGCGCGCTAGCGCTGCCTAAGTAAAGAACGATGTGGGTACAATGTGTTTTTTTTCTCCATACCCGGGCACTTCGTATCGAAGGAGTTGTCGTAGACACTTCGAAAGGGCTCATTCGATTGGAAATTGGAGTGGTTAGTGCCCCTTTTAATAGTCGAAATTGATTGGAGGGCAACTAGCCCTCCCCCCCACGCTCCTCATTCCCATAAAAACATTCAATCAAAATTTTGAGATTGCCATTTTATTCAGTGTAGTTGATTTCCGGATAGGAAATACGTTTTTAAAGAGGAGAGTTCCCCACAACACTCAGGCCAAGGTGTTAAAGTTATGCCCTGATGGCGCATAAGAAAGATGTTGGCACATTGTACTAGATATCTTCGGAGACCACACTGCCTTTCCATGACGATAAACTAAAAGTTGAAAATAGGGATAAAATCCTTTTCAATAGACAGTGTATAGAAAATTCACAAAACATAACAGATATTTTGGTCACAAATATAGTGAACGTCATTCATCAGTAGTAAAACTAAACGAAAACAATTTAAAACAATAGCTCATAAACTAAATCAATAAAACTAAATATTGTTTAATTCTCTAATTCTTTTCAAATCAAAGGAGGAATCTAGCCTCTTTGACATTCTTGGATTTGGTTAATAAGCGGTCAATGCTATAACACTTGGACAAAGGTCTACTACATTGGGTGAATTAAACTTTACTCTGTCAGATTTTAATAAATTATCATAGATAGAGTTCAGCCCAAATTTACCCGTATCCCGATTCAAAGCAATATTCTTGAATAAGATTTTCTTTATTTCAAGAGTTTCACAAAAATTTTGCTTTAAACCCCGATCCCTAGAAATCAAAGAGACATTCTCGAACAAAATAAAAGTGTCTTGAAAATTGAAAATATGTTCTGAAAGGGCTGAAGTAAAATCTTCAGACTTAGAATCTTGCTTTAAAGCCGAAGAAATAAAATCCTTATGTTATAATAATCTGATTTAAAAACTCTGGTTAGTATGTCCCACGTATGAGCTTCCGCACGTGCATGGGATCTGATAAACCCCATTTTGTTTGCCCAATTAAGTTAGATCCTTCCTAGAATTTAGAAAACTACCCAAAGTATTATTACTCTTTAAAGCTACCCTTAGACCATTGCTTTGTAAAATTCTTGTAAATTTTTTCACTTAGCCCGGGTAAATATGATAATGAACAAAAAACATCCTTCTCCCAAGTTGTCTCCAAGACTTCCTTAGAAATCTCTAAAAACCTTTTTCTTCTTTTTGAAAAAGTTTGGCTAATTAACCACTCTGGATGTATGTTACTTATTAGTATTTTCCTTAGAAAAGACAAACTCCTCAAAAAATTTGGAGAGCAAATACTAAAGATCCAGTCAGTTAGAAAAATGATCAAACCAATTTTTACTTGGCGAGCGTGACCGGAACTATAAGACAAAAATTTATTGTTATTTGTCGGTTTTCTGTAAATTTTAAAATCCAGACTATTTTGATTTTCAAAAGAAGATCATCAAAAAAAGGCAGTTTCCCCTTCTCTTCCAATTCAACCGTAAACTTTAAATCCCCCCCAAACAATTAATATGTTCCAAAAATCCTTTTAATTCCTCCTACCCACAATCCCATACTGAAATAATGTCATCCATATACCGCCCCAGAAAATATGTTTTAAAAAATATGAATCTAACGCAATTGTTTCAATATTCTCCACAAAAATATTAGCTAATAATGGAGATAAAGGGGCCCCCATACGTAAACCATTAACTTGTTCAAAAAAAGTCCCCTCTGAATTGAAAAAGATAAGAGAACTTATTGCACAACCTTACTACATAATTACAGAAACTTCCAAATCTGTTTTGCCACTAATCAAGTCCAAACTTCTTAATAGCTTTTTTTCTAGAAGCGTATCGGCTGCTTCTAAACCAATATTTGTGTACATTGATACAATGTCGAAGCTTGGAAGTAAAGAAATCAAAGATATTTCTAATTTTATCAGTTTTACAAACAAATGTGAAGAATTCTTATTACGCAAAATTCGTGGAGACAAGGGTGTTTTACATATTGACACTAACAGCTTGCTCAAAATACTTGTTGTTGACCTTGTACTTGACAAAATTGGTCGTAATGGTAGGTTAGGCTTATGGATTTTGGGAAGTCCATATAATTTAGTGCACAAGGAACTGTGCGGCAGGCAATTGTAATAAAGTTGCGGCGTAGTTTTTCCTTCATCCTTTAAACACTTTAATTCGTTCTTAAGCTTATTTGTAAAAGAGTCTGTTGGATTATACGATAGGTTCTTGTATGTTTTTTCATCATTTAGTAAATTTCTTAATTTTGATTCGTAGTTCCCAGTATTCATGACAACTAGAGTGTTACGCTTATCTGCTTTTGTAATGGTAATTGGACCATCTTTTTTAAGGTTTTTAATAGTCCTTATGTCTTTGATTGCCATGATAGAAAATTCCAGCTTTAATAAATATCTGGACATGTCTTTAACAATAGAAGCTGTAACTAATCTAACAAATTTTGTTAGGCTAGCAGTCCCTTGAGCATAAGTTACTATTTAAGAAATAATCTACCTAGTCTACCACGGGGACTTTATCCGGTTTAAAACAAAATTTCGGACCCATTTCAAGCACTGATTGTTCTTGTATCGTTAAAGTTCTTGATGAAAAATTAACCACACCTAGTCCAAGAATTGACGAAGGTATTACCGCATTATTTGTTGATAATTTCGAAAACTTTTTTAGCAATCTTTCTCTGGAAAGGCGAAAGTCATGATTGAAGTGATTTTTCCTGTTTGTTGAATAAAACAAATTCACTTACACTAACCTTTTTTTATAAGATTTTCCAGGGAAAGTTTATCTCTCACTATTAAAGCTCTTTTTCGACTTTTATCCTTAATTAATTAAAAAAAAATTCTTCCACAAAATAAGTTTTTCAAAGAAAAGTAAAGAACTCCATTAAACAAAAAATGTGCAAAAATAAAATCAAATAATCTACCAAGCGTGAAACTACCACAAATCAGCATCGATAAATAAATGAAACTCAAAACGAACAGAAATTACAATAAATAACCGAGTCAAACTCAAAACGAGCAGAATTTAACATAAGTTGGGTTCAAAACCTCTATGCCTTCCCAAGGCATAAGAACGATGTTGGTACAATTTATTATTTATTAATTTTTTCCTTTAGAGCAGGGCACTTAGTATCGAAGAAGTTGTCGTAGAAACTTCGAAAAACGATCATTCAATTGGAAATTGGAGTGGCTTGAGCCCTTTTTAATAGTCAAAAGTGATTGGAAGGTAACTAACAACCCTTCCACGCCCACCATTTCCTGAATCAAATCCAATCGAAATTTTGAGATAGCCATTTTGTTCAGAGCAGTTTATTTCCATATAGAAATTTTTTCTCGAGGACAGTCCTCCACAGCCCTTAGGGCAAGGGTATTAAGTTATTCCTTGGGGAAATATAAGGTTTTTTATAGAAGGCTTTGTCACAGAAACTTCAAAACAGGCTCATTCGATTGGAAATTCTAAGGGCTCGGGGCGTTTTTAATAGTCGAAAGTGATTAGAGGGCAGCTAACCCGCCTCTCACGCCTACCTTTTCCCCGACCACATCTAATAAAAACCTTGATATAGCCATTTTATTCACCATAGTATTATGTTCTGGAAATATGTTCTTTGAGGATGACAAACCCCCCCCCCCCCACAGCTCTCAGGGCAAGGGTTGTAAATTATGCCCAGGGAGCCTATAAGGTTGTATATAACGCGTTGTCGGAGAAACTTCAAAAAGGGCTCATTCGATTGGAAATTGAAATGGCTAGTTCCCTTTTTAATAGTCGAAACTTATTGGACAGCAACTAACACCCCTTCCTCGCCCACCATTGCCCCAAACACATCCAATAAAGATTTTGAGATAGCCATTTTGTTTCCACGCAGTTCAAAGTTCAGTAAATTTTACATTTGAGTAAGACACTCCCCCCACAGTCTCCAGGGCAAGGGTTATAAGTTATGCCCTGGGGACATATAAGGTTTTTTATTGAAATCTTTGTCGTAGAAACTTGAAAAACGGCTCATTCGATTGGAAATTCAAAGGGCTAGTGCCATTTTTAATAGCCGAAAGTGATTTGTGACACCCCCCCCACAGCCAAGAGGGCAGGGGTTGTAAGTTATGCTCTAGGGGCGTATAAGGTTATTATCGAAAGCTTAGAAACTTCAAAAGGGCTCATTCAATTGGAAACTTTAAGGGCTAGTGCCTTTTTTAATAGTTGAAAGTGATTGGAGAGCGACTAACGCCCATGTCACGCCCACCATTTTCATAAAAACATCCAATCAAAATATTGAGACATCTACTATGTCCAACGTAATAGAAAAATTTCGAAATTAGGTCTTTTAGGATGATAACCCCCCTCAGAGCCCTCAGTGCAAGATATGTAAGTTATGCCCTGGGGGCATATAAATATTATATAGAAAGTTGTTTTAGAAATTTCAAAAAGGGCTCATTTGATTGGAAATTCAAAGGGCTAGTGCGCTTTTTAGTTGTCGAAAGTGATTGGAGGGCAAATAGCCCCCCCCACGCCCACCTTTTCTCCAAACACATCCAATCAAAATTTTGAGATAGCCATTTTGTTCAGCGTATTTGATTTCCTGATAGAAAATATGTTTTTGAGGAGGACACTCCCCTACAACCCTCGGGGCAAGGGTTTTAAGTTATGCCCTGGGGGCATATAAGGTTCTTATAGAAGGTGTTGTCGTAAAAAACTTCGAAAAGGGCTCATTCGATAGGGAATTGAAGTAGCTAGTTCGCTTTTTAATATTCGAAAGTGATTGGAGGGCAACTAGCCCCCCCACGCCCATCATTCCCCCAAATACATCCACTCAAAATTTTGAGATAGCCATTTTGTTCAGCGTAGTTGATTTCCAGATAGAAAATATGTTTTTGAGGAGGACATTGCCCCACAACCCTCGGGGCAAGGGCTTTAAGTTATACCCTGGGGGCATGTAAGATTTTTATAGAAGGCGTTGTCATAGAAACTTAAAAAAAGGCTCATTCGATTGGAAATTCAAAGGGCTAGTGCCCTTTTTAATAGTCGAAAGTGATTGGAGGGCAACCAGCCCACCCCCACGCCCCTCATGCCCCAAAAAACATCCAATCAAAATTTTGAGATAGCCATTTTGTTCTGCGTAGTTGATTTCCAGATAAAAAATATGTTTTTGAGGAGGACACTTCCCCACAACCCTCGGGGCAAGTGTTATAAGTTATGCCCGGGGGGCATATAATGTTTTCATAGAAGGTGTTGTCGTAGAAACTTCAAAAAAGACTCATTCGATTGGAAATTTGGTTTGATCATTTCTTTAACTGACCGAATCTTTAGTATTTGCTCTCAGAAATTTTTTGAGGAGGAGTTATCTTCTCTAAGAAAAATACTAATAAGTAACATGTATCCAGAGTGGTTTCTAGAAAGAAGAAAGAAGAAAAAGTTTCTAGAGATTTCTAAGGAAGTCTTGGAGGCAACTCGGAAGAAGGATGTTTTTTGTTCCTTACCATATGTACCCATGGTATGTGAAAAACTTAAAAGAATTTTACGGAGTAATGGTCTAAAGGTATTTTTAAAGAGTAGGCCTAATAATAGTTTGGGTAGTTATCTAAATTCTGAGAAGGATCTAACTTAATTGGGGCAACGAAGTGGGGTCTATTAGATTCCATGTACTTGTGGAAGCTCATATGTGGGACGACTAAAGAGAATTTGGAAATGAGATTATTACAGCATTAAGATTCTATTTCATCAGACTATAAATCTGAAGATTTCACTTCGGCCCTTTCGGAACATATTTTTAATTTTCCAGGCCATTTTGCTTTGTTTGGTAATGTCTTTTTGATTTCTAGGGACCGGGGTTTAAAGCAAAATTTTCGCGAAACTTAAAATTAAGAAACTTTTATTGATGAATATAGCTTTAAATCGTGACACGGATGAATTTGGTTTGAATTCTATCTACGATAATTTATTAAAATCTGATTGATTAAAGTTCAATTCATCGAATGTAGTTAACCTCTGTCCAAGTTTTAGTTCATCCAGCGCTAATGAACCGGATCCAAGAAGGTCAAAGAGACTAGCTTCCGTTTTTGATTTGAAAAGAATTAAATTAATAAACAATATGTAATTTTATTTCATTTCGTATATAAATTATTGTTTTTAATTAGTTTAGTTTTACTTCTACGGTCACTACACATGTTACCGAAATATCCCGTGTTTTTGTAAAATTTATCACTGTCTATTAAAAGGATTTTATCCCCATTTGAACTTTTATTTATCGAAATTACAATAAATAGCCGAGTGAAACTCAAAAACGAGCAAGAATTAACACGAGTAGAGCTGATAACCCCATGTCTTCTGGAGACCAGAACAAAATTTGTGATTTACAGAAAAAAAAAGTAAGTTTGGAATGTTTTCACCTTTATTACTTTTATAAATAAGAAAATTCAAAACCTGAAAGAACAAATGTCAGTATATGTCAATTTAACTGACAATCCACGGTCATTTGTTTTTTTTTTTTCTGTATATTCTCGTACCTCATAAGAGTCGAACCTGTTGATACAGTATAGTAGTATAGTAGTAGTACAGTATAGAACCTGTTGATGCAGTATAGTAGTAATATAGTGTATTTGACACACACACACAAAACCACAGGGCCATAGCAACAAAAAAAAAGAAAGTAAAAAAGAAAGAAAAATATAAAAAGGAAAAGGAAAGTTTATAGTTTCACATTCTTACGAGAAATATCTACAAGCACGTTTTTCTTCATGTCAGCTGCTCGTGTTTCATTTTCTCTGAAAATAATGTACTTTGTACTCCCTACAGTAATTCGACTCTCTCTCTGGTACATTCTTATCATTCTTTGATGTCTTGGTCGTATTATAATAGCCGATGCGTCAGTTGACTCATAGATTCTCAACTATTAAGTTCTGAATTTGGAATTAAAGTTTGTTAGTTTTTTCTTCTTTTTTTTTGTTTAAGCTAGTTTTCATGATCACGCCCTGCAATTCTATCCTTGGCTCTTTACTTTTTTAGTTATAGTTGTAGCTTATTTCTTTTGATATCATATATTTCGCCCTGGGCATTGGGGCGTAATGCCCTCTATGCCTCCCTATTCTGGTATGTTTACATTGATAATTATTTTGGTACCTATCTGTTAGCCAGTACACCCTCGAGGATTTGGATTTATAAAATCCGGCAATAACCGGTTTATTGCTGTTTGTGTACGGAGACAATTAGCTTCGGCTCAGTGGAAAACTACATTGTAGCTATATTTTAATAAATATTTAGTTGGTATTTTGGTTAGATTAGGTTAGGTTACATTTTACATGCATCCTCACTATATCATAACCCCCTCCCCCTCTATTAGGCACTATTATACAGCCCAAATTATGTATATCCTAGCTATCACCCAAGCGTCTCAGTTGTTTCAACCTCGAAGCTGTAGATCCAAATTCTCGAGTGTGTACTGGCTAACAGATAAGTACCATTCGTTTGGTCAGATTGGTCAATCATGCAAAATGTGTAAAATCTAAAACATCAGAGGCAGGATAGTGCTGCCAAAATAAAGAAGCATTTATCTTAATTTTTTTCCCTGGCCACTTAGAGAGAAAGAGAGAGAGAGAGAGAGAGAGAGAGAGAGAGAGAGAGAGAGAGAGAGAGAGAGAGAGAGAGAGAGAGAGAGAGAGAGAGATATTGAGAGAGAGAGAGAGAGAGAGAGAGTGTGTGTATAGAAGGGGAGGGCGTGGTTGTGGAATCTTGTGAAGGAATTCGATTGAAATTGAAAGCTCTAGTGTTTTTTTTTAAGTTAACGGATTGGAGGGTAACCAATCCCCCTCTCGTGTAATTTTGTGCTACTCGGTTAACCTGAGATGTCCCTGCTCTTCAGAATAGGTGAAAGGTTCGATAAATATACCTCCAGGGATCGCATGACCCCATAGCCCTTATCGCAAGGGCCATAGATAATTCAAATTGTCAACTGTTTGTCCATAAGTTTTAAATGAAAAAGAGGGAGGGATTATTTGTTTAAACCTTGGTGTGTTATTGGCTAGAAAGATTCAGGAATCGTTCTCTGGGTCACAAGGATTACATATTTTATTGTGGAAGGGGGTCGGTGGTCTGGAACCGGTGCAACAATCTTTTTATCCCTGATTAGTTTAAGACTGACAACCGTTATGCATCGGGACAAGAAAAATCTAAGGTAAAATTTTTTTTAGCGTACTGTCCCCTCTAAAAATAAGGGCAAAAAAAGACCCAAGAAGGCCAAAAAAGGGCCAAAAACTTTCTCGATCTGCTTGAAACTTCTATTCGTAAATCCATAAGATATGGTGACCCCATGACAGAAGGAACAATAAAAAATATATATATATAATTAGTTCCTCCCAAAACGGGGCCCGACTAAATGGCCAGAAAAAAGCCCAGTTTTTTTCTGGCCCGTTCCTATGAAAATATTGGTCGTAGAAATTTTGGAAGTGGATCATTCGATTGAAAATTATATGTTCTAGTGCCATTTTCATGGGCCATCAGTGATGGGATGGCCACCCTCCCGTGCCGTTTTTTGCTCCCTACCCTCCTCGCAACCCTCATTGTATCAGATTAATATTTTGAGATAGCCATTTTGTTCAGAAAAGTCAAAGGTCTAATTTGTATGCCTACTGGGTCGACGTCACGCCATAGCACCAGCGATAACGGCCATAAATTATGTAAGCTACCCATTGTTCAGAGCTAGGTTTTAGTAGAAAAGACAGTCATGTTTTGTCTTGGCTGTTCGATGAGGACCCGTAGGGATTATTCGCCGGGCCAAGATTAACTGAGTTGCCAATGTGTGTACTCTTGAAACGACAAGCGTACGTGATCTAACCTAAAGACCTTATGTGTACCCGACTTTTCAAATTATCTGCAATATCATGGGAATGGCTTGGGGGGCCGAGTTTAAACTTCCTATGAGTGTTGGGGTGGGGGATCAAGTGGGCCTTAAATTTAAAATGTGGAAAGAGGGCAGAGAAATGGAACGACAATATAGGCCATGAAAAAATGTCAAGAAACGTCAAACGCTAGATAGCGTTGGTATTTTGTTTGCCAACAGTTTTATAAATTTGAATCTTTTAAAATTTCCTGCTTCATTTCTTTATTAGGGCCGTTCTTTTACTCGTCTATGTGCTAAGATCTTCCATCTTTTGACAAAGAACGCTTAAAAGTGAAATCTTAGCACTAAGATCTTACATCTTATAGCGTTCTTTTGCAAAAGTCTTTCATCCTTCTGCTCTGATTAGTAGTCTGAGAACGGAGATGATTACATCATCAGAGTTCTCTCATCATCATTCTATGTGGAAGAAAAATGGCGTCCTTCATACATTCTGCTAACATAAGGGAGCTGTGAGATCATAGAACAAAGATGAGTTAAAAGAACGGAATTTTTTACAGAAAGATGTGATATCTTAGATGCAAGATCCTAGTGCAAAAGAACAGGCCTTATGTGTATCCAGGTCGTCGAAATGTCATATTGCCATATCTTGGGAACGGCTAGGGGGATTGACTTGAAACGTTCAATTACTGTTATGGAAATTAAGAGGGAGGGTGGAATGAAGGGACTTCGTGTTTTGTATTAGGGGAGGGGAAGAGACTGGACAATTTTGGTCTCTGATTTGCCAAAACAATTGGCAATATAAGCTCCTATTAGACTTATAATTTGTGCGCGATTAAGTAGCAAGGTAAATCAAAAGACAGTACATGTTTTCAGGGTATCAAAACGGCGAATTTGCATTATCTTGGAACGTTTCGTGAGAGGGAGGTCAAATTAATGCATTTAAGTTGTTTTGGGGCCAAGTATTTATTGAATTTTGACAAAAGGGTGGTTAGAGGTAAGTCGAAAAAAAAACTGTATTTCTGGGCTATCAGAACGGCATATCTTACAACATCTTGGGAACGTATTATGGGGATTGAGCTTAAACTGTTGGAGTGTGGTCGGGAGAGGGGATAAAGACAAATGTTTTTCTTTAGAGGGAGGTGGGAGCCAGTTTGTGTCTCCAATTTGTCTCAAAGATTTTGTGCTATTAGCCTAATTAGAAGGCATGTACGTGCATAGTTATTGTCTTGTGAGAATGACAAGTATCAACCCCAACCAACCCGTGCTGTACTGTCCAACGGTACCAACAAAAATGTCAAGAGATGGGTTTTTACAAAAACAATTACAAGGGGTGTCAAAAAGACGAAAAAAAATTCAACGATTTGGTTGTTGTGTTTGCTGGAATGTGTTTGTTGGAAATGTGTTGGCTTTCGAGGGGAATAAGGGTATTATTTTTCAATTTTGTATTTATTGGTGAATCAAACTCTAAAACTCTAAAAATGTGTTTGCTGGTAAACACATTTTGTTAAGCGACACGGATAAAATCGAGACGAACCTCTTTTGTTTGGGTTGCTACTAAGGCTGTGGAGTTGGTTCACTTTACCACCGACTCCAGCTCTGACTCTGACTCCTCAAACTTTAAGCATAATTATTCTGACTCCTAACATTTTCTTCAAAGAAGTAAGAACACCGACTCAAACATTCCTGCTAAAATACTGCAGAAATTCATAAGAGGAGTATATATTAATTAGAAAAATGCAGAAAAGTAACATTGTAGGCTAATTATGGTTTTTTATTAGCCTACAATATTAAATTTGATTTTTATTGCCACTTTTTAATAGTATTTAAGAGTATTTGGATTGACTCCAGCCTTTGTGTATTTCCATAGTTCCGACTCTAAGTCATACTCCAAAGGGTCTTACATTGTTTGTGTTACTCCAACTCCATTCAAAAAAATTTACTAAAACTCCGACTCCACAGCCCTGGTTTTTACTTCAACCTGTTTCACCAATTGAAGCCGTCAGAAAGGCAATACGTATTTACGTATTTAATATATGCAATGCTTTACCCCCCCCACCCATCCACCCTAATGTGCAAATATATAGCCCAAGTTTGTTTATAAACTATTATATATTCATCCTTTTTTATTTTATTTCATTAGCATTAACCGAACTTGAGTTTTTAGAAGTATAATGCGAAAGTACCATTTTTTACATTATATTTCTTTTTCAATAGGATAGTCAAACAACCAACACTACTTATATGGATGAAGATAATGCATCTCAAGAATTGTTCTGCTCAGCCGAGGAAAATCCTGTCAAGCCAAAAATATATTTTGAACGTGAAGCCGTTGATCAATTTTATTTTGATAAAAGATATGACCGACAGCGACAAGAGGGGCCAGGTACTTCTTTTAATATCACTAAATTTTCATCTCATTTCATTTTTGTTTTTTACCAAAAATATTTATTAATCATTACTCTTCTATATTCGATTGTGAATGCGTTGAGGAAAAGCGAATTTACTGTTTTTTGGGTTTATTTATCCTTTTTTTTTAATCATGATCGTGGTCTGTAGCTGGAACAGGATATTTAATAGCATTAGTAGCAGGCGCATTTTGCCCTTTGGTCACCTGAACATCCCACTCTGATGCCCCTGAAGTTTGCTGTTGATACAGTAAGCTGTTCCATTAGTAATGTTGATACACCTATACCAGCAATCCTATGCACATAGTATGTTTTGATTTAGTTCAACTTTCCCCTTAATGTTTCCTCACATGTTTATTTCAATATCTTCAGCCTTAGTAGTACTCGCTAGAAAAGTAGTAGTTTCACTGATAGTAGTGGTATCAGTAGCAGTAGTTGTGGTAGCAGTAGAATCAGTGGTAGTTGTAGTAGTAGCAGCGTACAAATATTGCCTTTTTGGTGAATTAATCATCTCCCTTATCTTTTCCTGAAAGTTCCAAATTAATATACTTCCAAATTAAATATTCATTTCTGAGCTGCCCCCTTTGATAACCCATAGACACATAACATGTTTTGATGTAGTTCAACACTCCCATCAACATCCGCAGAAAGACTCACTTGAATACCCTTCGTATTTTGGGAAAGTAGAAGTCAAACATGCATACCTTTCTGAGTAACATATACTATATGTAAACAATGAACGAATTGCTTAACTTGCAGCCCTTGTCCTGAGGGCTGTGGGGGCAGGGGGTTAACATCCCCAGACGCATAATTACTGAACCTTTCTACAATGCTGAAAAATAGATGTCTTAAGATTTTGTTTGGAAGTTTGTTTTGGGAAATGATGGGCGTGGAGGGGGGGGGGGCCGGCTGGTGGCCCTTAAAACACTTTTGACTCTTAAAAGGGCACTATAAGTTCCAATTTCAAACCAAAAGAGCCTCATCTGAATTTTATACGACCACCCATTCTACAAAACCTTATATTCCACCAGGGCATAACTTACAACCTTTGCCCCAGGGCTCTGGGGGGGGGGGGTGTTGTGTCAACCCTGGAGGCATTGTTATATGTTCTTTGGATTATTTTGAACAAAATGGCTATATCACAGTTTCAAGCAGATGTGTTTGGTGAAAAGAGGGGTAGTAGGGAAAGGGGGGGGGCTAGTTGCCCTCCTTAGCTTTTGACTCAAACTGGAACTAGAACTTTCGACCAATTTTTGGCAAAATAAGCCTTCTCTAAAGTTTATATAACCATCTGTTCCATAAAAACCCTTAATGCCCTCTGGGCATAACTTACAACCATTGCCCCCAGGCTCTGGGGGTTTGTTTCAACCCCTTCAGCCTTTTTGTATGGTCTTTAGACTATTTTTGAACAAATAACCATCTCAAATTTCTATTGGATGCATTTCAGGAAAATACGACGTGTGGGGGGGGGGTAGCTGCCCTCTGATCACTTTGACTCTTGAAAAGGCACTAGAACTTCTGATTACCAATCAAGTGAGCCCCCTCTGAAGTTTATATGACCACCCTTTCTATAAAAACCTTATATGCCCCCAGGGCATAACTTACAACCTTTGCCCCAGGGCTCTGGGGGGGGTTGTCTCAACCCTGGAGGCATTGTTATATGTTCTTTGGATTATTTTGAACTAAATGGCTATATCACAGTTCCAAGCAGATGTGTTTGGTGAAAAGAGGGGTAGTAGGGAAAGGGGGGGGGCTAGTTGCCCTCCATAACTTTTGACTGTTAAACTGGAACTAGAACTTTCGACCAATTTTCGACGAAATAAGCCTTCTCTAAAGTTTATATAACCATCTATTCCATAAAAACCCTTAATGCCCTCTGGGCATAACTTACAACCATTGCCCCCAGGCTCTGGGGGTTTGTTTCAACTCCTTCAGGCTTTTTGTATGGTTTTTAGACTATTTCTGAACAAATAGCCATCTCAAATTTCTATTGGATGCATTTCAGGACAATACAACGTGTGGGGGGGGGGGTAACTGCCCTCTGATCACTTTGACTCTTGAAAAGGCACTAGAACTTCTGATTACCAATCAAGTGAGCCCCCTCTGAAGTTTATATGACCATCCTTTCTACAAAAACCTTATATGCCCCCAGGGCATAACTTACAACCCATGCCCTGAGGGTTTTGGGGGAGGTGTTAGCCTCAAAGACATACTTTCCGGATCTTTCAACTACGTTGAACAAAATTTCTATCTTAAAATTTTGATTGGATGCGTTTGGGGAAATCATGAAAGTGGGGGGGGGGACTGATTGCCCTCCGATCACTTTCGACTATTAAAAAGGGCACTAGCCTTCGAATTTCCAATCGAATGAGTCCCTCTCGAAGTTTCTTCGACAGCTCCTTCTATACGAAGTGCCCTGGTCTAAAAAAAATAAAAAAATAATAGATTGTGCCAACATCGTTCTTTACTTATGCACCGCTATTGCGCTGCCTATGAAATACGGAACTTTGTACACTTTCCAGAAAGTTGATCACGCATGTATGTTTATCTACAAGAGTATGGTTTGACAAAAACTGTTCTAGTATCTCTTGAAGCTACTACTGATAAATATTTGGACCGATATACGAGAAAGAAAGAAAAACAAAAATAAAGAAAGGAATAAAAATCTTTATCGGCAAGGACACCAACCATGATTGGGACAAAAAAAAATTTCAGTACCTCCTGTGGTTAATACTGTCCAATCTCTGGGATAGTATACAAGAAAGAAAAACGAAAGAAAATATCTTTATCCGCACGGAGATCAGCCATTGTTGGGAAGAAAAGGATTTCAGTACCTCGTGAAGTCACAACTGGCAAAAATTTGGGCTGATATACAAGATAGAAAGAAAGAAGAGGGAAAGTAATGAAAGGAACAAAGAAAGAAAATAACTATATCCACCAGGACACTAGCTTTGATTGAGACAAAAATGTTTCAGTGTTTCTTGAAACCACCATTGACAAGTATTTGGGCCAGCATACGAGAGAGAAAGAAAGAAGAAAGCAACAAAAAATGAATACAAAGACAAGAAAAAAACAAAATACGAAAAAAGAACCGTATCTCAAAGATGATCAAGCATTTTTGTCGATCTCAATAATCAACAAATAATTGTTTCTAATTAGTATGAAATTTAACTTTTGCAACTTGGCCCATGTCCATTTTTATCTCAAAACAAACAAAAACATCAATTTACAATGTTTTCTGGTCGGGAAAACGCTTTTAATATTTGGTCTAAGGAAACAGGAGTACAAACATCTTTATCATCTATTCTAACAGAGAAACAGACTACATAATTGATATGGTGTAATTTTCTTAGCTAATTAAATAATTAGAATTTTTGTTTAATTTGATTTTGAAATGCATATAGTCACGCGAAGGTCACTTTACCTAGAAAAATAGAACAAACAAGGCATTACTAGCTTAATAGTAGAATTACGGTATTTTGCAAGAATTCTGGAAAATAAATTAAATCTTTGGTGGCCTTCCAAATAATCATCGTATTTCTTCGTCGACAGAAAAGCTGGAATAGGAGTATAAACAAAGCATATATAACTATTTGTGTTATTCTTTGTTTCATCTTAATATCTTTTAAGTGCATATATGGTTGCCTCTATGAAGTCTTATTATCAAAATAATGTTTGTGCATGTAACATAACGTTTTGTCCGAATGGTCACCCATTTTCGCCATTGGTGTACGTCTCGGAGCGCCACGTGTGGAACAGTTGCCCTGGCACGGTCCCTAAAATACTTGGTACAGTTACCCCACGATTGTACCACTCTCGCCACGCTTGATACGTGCCTTCTGGTGTACATAATCTCTGAAAGTCGACGATCCCTCGATTTTGTCAAAATTCTAAACTTAAAATTTATGTCTTGAACCAATATTTATTGAACCAATATGTATTGAACCAATATTTATGTATTGAACCAATTTTTATTGAAATTTATGTATTGAACCAATTTATGTATTGAACCAAATTTATGTATTGAAATCCAAAATTTATGTATTGAACCAATATTTATTGAACCAATATGTATTGAACCAATATTCTGCCATCAGAAGTAAAGTTGATTAGTCGGACTTTGCACTTTATGGAATTTTAAAATAAAAAAGTCAAAGTTATTGACTGACTTGGAACTTCCCATGCTTATAAAGATTTTCCCGAAGCACAAACAAAATAACACATGAACATAATTGAACAATTTAAAATTATTTTCAATTGTCCTTATAAGGTTAAGGCCAAATATTTAAGATTTCCTCACTTTTTGGCAGCTTTTAATGCCCTAAATTTAACTGTTTCATGTTAAAATGTTTTCATTCCATTTTATATGTATTCCGTACTGTATTTATTCCATTTATTCCCGTTTTTCAGTCTCTTTCGAAGAGTTCAAAATCAAATTTTAAGTTTCAGTACCCATCAAACCCTCGCTCTTTTTCTAAATTGCTTCGAGTTTTTAAGGAATATTATGGGACAGTAGAATGCAATAATTCAAAACTTAATAAAAATACAGAACAAATAGATGAAAAAAATGTCATCCAGTAAAAAATAAGTTTTGCAAATACTTTGGCCAAGACCTCCGCTTAGCCTTTTCCTTAATGCAAAAAGAATAAAAATATAAAAAGAATAAGATAAGAATAATATAAGAATAATATAAGATAATATAATAAAGAATAAAATAAGAAAGAATAAGATACGCAAAACGAACACATTTTGAAAGTATAAAAAAGAATAGTATAAGAAAGAATAAGATACACAAAACAACACGAATGCGTGTTGTTTTCACGTATGTACAAAATCAAATTTGAAGTTTCAGTACCCATCAAACCCTCGCTATTTTCTAAAATGCTTCGAGTTTTTAAGGAATATTATGGGACAGTAGAATGCAATAATTCAAAACGTAATAAAAATACAGAACAAATAGATGAAAAAAATGTCATCCAGTAAAAAATAAGTTTTGCAAATACTTTGGCCAAGACCTCCGCCTAGCCTTCCTTAATGCCAAAAGAATAAAAATATAAAAAGAATAAGATACGAATAATATAAGATAATATAATAAAGAATAACACAAAAAAGAATAAGATAAGCAAAACAAAACGAACACATTACGACAATATAAAAAAGAATAAGATAAGAATAATATAAGGTAATATAATAAAGAATAAAATAAGAAAGAATAAGGTACGCAAAATAAAACGAACACATTACGACAATATAAAAAGGATAATATAAGATAATATAATAAAGAATAATATAATAAAGAATAAGATTCGCAAAACGAACACATTACGAAAATATAAAAAAACAGTATAAGAAAGAATAAGATACACAAAACAACACGAACACATTACGAAAATATAAAAAAGAATAAGGTAATAATGATATAAGATAATATAAGAATGAATAAGATACGCAAAACAAAACGAACACATTACTTCTTGTTCAGTTGGGGTAGTCAGAGCTTATTTACAATCCTACAGATTTTAAACTTTCCGGGGAGAAGCCCGGACCCGAAGGTCCTAATCTGGCGTATGTATTTGTGTCTTGATTTGTTTTCGACTTTTAAGCTTAATGTTAAGCGTTAAATGTTAACGTTAAACGTTAAATGTTAAACGTTTTAAATGTTAAAATGTTAAACGTTAGTGTTCATTAAAGCTTAGCCCCCTTTTTAAGCTGGTTTAAATTTTTGTCGTAAGCTGGTTTATTGATAATTACTACTTTGATAACCTACGTTTATGGAGAGACATGTGCGACAATAAAGTTTAGTTCCATCCATAATATGGAACTAAAAATTATATCTAAATGTATTCGCAAATTTTATGGAATGATTTCTGCTACCAAAAGAGAGATTCTTTAATTTAAAGCTTAAATCCGCAGTAGTATTTTACTTAATCAAAAGTATCCTAAATAACATTTAAAATGAAACATAGTAGCTAATTCTCAAACATCATCCAATTACTGAATTCCCATGACATTCCAATAACTTAGAAATCTAAGGAAAATTTAAATCTGATATTTAATTTCGAAATGATGACACGAAAATGCAAACAAAATCTTTATCATATCTCTCTCACGGAGCATAAGCCTACACTTGAACTGTGAAGTTAAGCTAATCCTCTACCAAATAATTAATCCTGGTTGATAGATGTTAAGTACAAAATGTTTATATATTTATCAAATATAATATGTTTTTTAAACCAATATTATAATTCTAATTCACAAAATTGGAATAATATATTAAGTATCGAAACTCAATCAATTACTCAGAGTATGGAAAACCCCAAGAAAATTTAAATATGATATTTACTTTCAAAATGATGAAACAAAAATACAAACAGAATCTTAATTATATCTTCTCTCTGGGAGAATTAGCCTACATTTGAACTGTAATGTTAAGCTAATCCTCTACCTAATCATTAATCCTGGTTGAAAAGATATAAAGTAAGAATATTTATATATTTATAAAATATAATGTATTTGTTTAAAACTAAGTTTATAATTTTGATAATATTTAAAATGAAATATGTTAACTATTCATAAAAATTGGAATTATATATGCAAGCAACGAATTCCAATGAATTACTCAGAATATGGAAAACCCCAAGAAATTTTCAATCTGATATTTACTTTCAAAATGATGACACAAGAATGCAAATAAAATCTTAATTATATCTTCTCTCAGGGAGGATTAGCCTACACTTGAACTGTGAAGTTGAGCTAATCCTCTACCTTATTATTAATCCTGGCCTAGGCCGTATCTAGGGGGATGGGTTAGGGCGTCTAACCCCCCAAAGTGATTGTCCGACTCGTAAAAATGTAAGAAAAATGACTATAACCACATTTTTATGCGTTTTTAAAGTTTCTGTTTTGAAAAAAAAAAAATCCCTTGGCAACAAATATTAAGTATAAAAAATATTTATATATTTATAAAATATAATGTATTTGTTTAAAACCCAATTTATAACTTTAATAATATTCAAGATGAAATGTGTTAACTATTCATAAAAATTGGAATAATATATTCAAGCAACAAATTCCCAAGACTTCTTCAGAATATGGAAAATCCCAGGAAATTTAAAATCTGAAATTTAATTTCAAAATAATGACACAGAAATGCAAACAAGAACTTTGTCATATCTTCCCTCAGGGAGGATTAGCCTACACTTGAATTGTGAAGGCCAAGGCCGTATCCTGGAGTAGTTATCAGGTTTAAAGCCCCGAACTATTTGTCTGACCCGTAAAAACAGAACAAAAATTAATATAAACTAAGTTTTGATGCGTTTTATTTAAGTTTTTAGTACATCCCTCGAAAAAATCCTTTTGTAACCCCCTCCCCCGAAAGAAAATACTGGATACGACCCTGAACCTGGCTGGGGAAATATCAAGTACAAAATATTTATATACTTATAAAAGCAAAATATATTTAAAAAAAATTAAATTTTCTTGGAGTTTCCCATATTCTTAGCAAGTCATTCAGTTTCGATAATTAATATATTATTCCAATTTTCGTAAAATAATCAAGATATTTTATTATATTTATGAAGGCCAAATTAATATGAAGTAATTTCTGATGCGTTTTATTTAAGTTTTTTGTACCCCCCTCGAAAAATTCTTTTGTAACCCCCCCCCCCCACCCGGAAAAATCCTTTTGTAAACCCCCACCCTCCTCCTCCGAAAGAAAATACTGGATACGACCCTGAACTTGGCCTGGTTTAATAAATATTAAGTGCAAAATATTTATATATTTATAAAATATAATATATTTTTTTAAACATACATTATAATTTTAATGATATATATAATAAAATATCTTGATTAATTTACAAAAATTGGAATAATATATTAAGTATCGAAACTCAATGAATTACTAAGAATATAAGAAACCCCAAGAAAATTTGAATCTGATATTTACTTTCAAAATGATGACACAAGAATGCAAACAAAATCTTTATCATATCTTCTCTCAGAGAGAATTAGCCTACACTTGAACTGTAAAGTTAAGCTAATCCTCTTCCTAATCATTAATCCTGTTTGAACAAATATTAAACTCAAAATATTTATATATTTATAAGATATAATGTGTTTGTTTAAAATCAAGTTTAAAATTTTAATAATATTTAAAATTAAATATGTTAACTATACATAAAAATTGGAATAATATTTCAAGCAAGAAATTCCCATGACTTCCTCAGGATATTGAAAACCCCAGGCAAATTAAAATCTGATATTTAGTTTCGAAATGATGACATAAAAATTCAAACAAAATCTATCATATCTCAGGGAGGATTAGGTTAAATTTGAATCCTGAAGTTAAGCTAATCCCCAACCTAATCTTCAAGCCTAGGTGAGCAAATATCAAGTGCAAAGTAATCGAAATATTTACAAAGTATTACATAGCTATACAGTTATTTTACAATTTTTATAATATCATTTATATTTAAAATGAAATATGTGTACTAATTCACAAAAACTTGGGAGAATATATTGAAGCATCAAATTCCCATGACCTTCCACAAATCTGGAGAATTCCAGGCATATTTAGATCTGACATTTAGTTCCAAAATGATGACATAGAAATGCAAACAAACTCTTTGTCATATCTCCTCTAGAGGGGGGTGGGTGGATTAGCCTGCACTTGAACTGTGAAATTCACCTAATCATTAGTCCTGGTTGAACAAATATTAGGTACTTGTATATTTATAAAGTATTATATAATTTTTTTTTAAGATTTTATAATCTAAAAAGTCTCCTAGACTTATATTATGCTGATGATTTAGGCATCCTATATAACAGTGTGAGCAAAATGAATGAACTTTTAAGAGGTTTTGAGAGTAAAAGGTTCTAGAATAGGCTTGAAAATTAATGTTAAGAAGACTAAGTCACTAAGGTTAGGAATAAGTGAGAATGAAAAGGTGATATTGGGTAATGAAAAGATTGATATAGTGGGCAGCTTCACTTACCTTGGTAGTTTTATTAGTAAAGATGGTGGGAGCAGTGAAGATGCTAAAAGTAGAATGGCCAAGGCTCAGGGTTTTTTTCACAATTAAAAAAAGTTTGGAAGAATAAGAAGATACGTCTGTAAACCAAGATTAGAATATTAGAAGCTACAATGAAGACAGTAGTCAAATATGACTCTGAAGCATGGGCACTTCGAAAATCGGATGAAAATTTGCTGGATGTATTCCAGAGAAATTGCTTAAGGATTTTTCTGGGTACCCGTATGACTTACCGTATTTCAAACAACGGGATATACGAAAAATGTGGTTCAATAACGCTCTATAGGGCTATAATGAAAGAAAGGTTAAAGATTGCTAGGGCACGTTGTGCGGATGAAGGATGACAGATTGCCGAAGATTGTCCTTTTCAGCCAACTGTCTTGGGCTAAGTACAAAGCAGGGCATCCTCATCTGGGATGCGAGGAAGTTATAAAGAAATGTTTAAAGGAAATGGGAACTTCGTGGGAGGGTGTAAAAAGGGAGGCTTTGAATAGATTGGGATGGAGGAGGAGCGTGCGTAGCTGTGTAAAATGCGTAGCATGGTATTTAATGTCAAAATAAGTTATGACACAAAACATTGTTGTTTTGTGCCACAAAATGGCAGAAAAAGTCACTTTATTGTCGAGTAATTTTGTTCGTTACTTAAAACACCACTAGAACTTTCTATTTCCTATCGAACAAGCCCTATAGCAATTAATTTTGGATGACTAATTTAAGCAATGAAAAAAGAAATCAAATAACAAAATAAACACGCTAACAAAATGGTCACATAACAAAATGGTCACAAAATGTGACCATTCCTCTGAAAAAATGCCAAATTTGGCATTTTGTTGATGTAGCTTGGACCCCCTGCAATAAAGTTCTGTTATACTGAATTTCATGGAGCTATCTTCATTAAGACCATTTCTCTTCTTGGGAGTGTTTTACCTCTTTTTCCAAGGCTTTGCAAACCTTAAAAATTAATAAATTTCACATATTTTTTAATGTTTATTTTGCAATCAAGTTTTCGCATTTTAGAGTTTTGGTCCTTACTAGCACAAGTCACTCGTTTTTGCACTTTTTCACCACGTAGTGTTTTATATTTGCTTGAGTAGTTACATGTTTTTGGCAATTATCCAACAGTAGTGGCATTTCGTTCAATAGGGTGCCTCGAATCTAATTGCTAAAGATTTTTTTTTGGGGGGGGGGGGCGTAAGGCTGCATAAAAACGTTTTAGCCACGTTTTTTTATAACGTGTTTTCTTACAACACGTTAAAACACGATCTCTACTCATTCTGCGACCTTAATTGATAACGTTTTCGTGGGACCTAGCTATTTTAGTCAAAGCTATTCATATGTGATAGTATATCCAGGCTCAGATCATCTTCCGGTAATTGCTCATGTGACGTGTCTTAGAAAACGACGTATCCCAGCTAAAAAAATACTGACACGTGAGCTGAAAAAGCAAAATCTGAATAGCTTTGCCGAGGATGTGAGCTGTATCATGTGGGACTCAGTTCTGAGGATTTCTGATGAATCTTCTCTAGCGCACAATCAGTTCTTGTATATTTTCCAACGGATTTATGAGAAAACATGCCCCTTGCGCTTGACAAAACAAAAGAGGGACGATCCCTGCAAGCGGTGGATTACGGAGGCAATAATAGACCTGATAAAAAAAAAGGAACTTGCTATATGAGCAATATCATAATAGTCAGGATGACGCAAATTTTGCAGAGTTCAAGCGAATGAGAAATAAGCTGAACAGTATGAGAAGGCAAGCAAAGAAGAAGTATTTTGAAGAAAAGTTTTCTGATAGTAAGGGAGATACCAAAGCCACATGGCAAGTTATTAATGAGTTTATGGGAAATCAGAAAAGTAGTCAGTCGCCTTGCATTGATATAAATGGAAGCTTTGTGGGTGATAAAAATATAGTCGCGAATCATTTTGGCCAGTTTTATTCTCAGGTTGGCTCGTCTGTTCAAGAGAGTGTAAGGTGGGACAGGGAAAATTTTATTAGCGAGGAATTCGTGGACTCTCGTGGAGACACTGTTGAGTTCCAGTTTGAAAAGTGCACAAGTGATGAAGTGATTGAAAGAGTGAAAAATATAAAACCTAATTCTGCTGGAATAGATGGCGTGAATCTGAGAACTTTTAAAGCTGTTTTAATGTATATACTACCATGTATTCTCCATATTATTATTTTATCTATGGAAATGGGGACCTTTCCAAATGCGTTGAAGCAAGCTAAAGTTATCCCGCTTTACAGAGGGGATGCCAGGTCAGACACTGGTAACTGGAGACCAATATCGATGCTGCCTTTATTGTCAAAAATTTTGGAAACACTGATTCATCGCCGTCTATATGACCATCTCTCGAAACATAGCCTACTCAGTGACACCCCCAATTCGGGTTCCGAAAAAGTCATTCCAATAGTCATGCTGCCATTCATCTTGTTGATTTTGTAAATAATTGTTTAGTAAAAGGTGAAATCCCCCTAACAGTATTTTTTGATTTTAAGGAAGCATTTGACACGGTAGATTTTAAAATTTTATTGCAAAGATTAGAATGCTTAGGTGTTAAAGGAGTGAGTTTGAAGTGGTTTGAAAGTTAGTTGTATGGTAGGTCTATTAAAGTGATGATTGATGATGCTATTTCTTCCCCTTATCAAGTGTCGTGTGATGTGCCACAGGGATCGGTCCTTGGTCCACTTCTATATCTGGTTTATGTGGATAGCATGAGGTTTTGTATTCCAGATTGTTGCTTAACGTCATTCGCTGATGACACTGCAGTTACGTTTTCTGTCGTTGTTTGGATAGTCTTGTGTTGAAAGTGAATTGTGTTCTGAGAAATTTCCATGTTTTTACTAGTTTGAGATTGTTATCAGTTAATGTTACTAAGACTAATTTTATTGTACATTCTAGATTAGGCAAGCCCAGTGATATTGATGGTGGAAGTCTGTTTAATAATAAGCCTGTAGTTCAAGTTCAAGAAATCCGGGCCTTAGGTTTTTACAGTGATCGTCATTTTTCGTGGAAACACCATAGTGATGTTGTTGACACACAGGTTGCACGTGGCCTTGGAGCGATTCGTCGTTTTAAAAATTTCTTACCTCAGAGAGTTTTATTGCTTTTATACCATGCTTTGATCCACCCATATACTTCGTATGGCTGTATGTTATGGGCAAGTAATTTTTATGTGAATTTTAAATGTGTTCAGACTCTTCAAAATAGAGCGATGCGTCTTATTGGTGGGTATGTTGAAGGTGTAAATAACACTTCAGCTTGCTTCAACAAGTTGCAAGTGTTGAATGTAGGACAGCTACGAGACTACCAAATAGGAATTTTTGCTTATCACTGCTGGAATGATGTTAGTCCAGAGGTTTTTCCTGATTATTTTAATGACAATAGGTCTTTGCACCATTATGAAAATCGTCATGCTAGTGATTTCATTGTTCCGAATAGAAGTGGAACCATGGTCAGCTTCCATACTAGATTTTCAGGACTTAATGTGTGGAACTCTATTCCGGATAGCATTCGGGCGGCTGAGCACCTGGGGTTATATAAAAATAAATTGAAAAATATTTGTTAGGTCAAGGTTCATAGTTTTTTTTTTTTTTTTATTTATTTTTTTTTTTTTATATATTATTTATCTTTATTATTATTATTATTAAATGAATGGATGAGAGATTGATTGATTTTTTTTTGTTGTTTTGTAGTGTTTGTATGTAATTTGTGTGGGTTGTTTTTTAGTGTATGTACCCGCCCAGTCGCAAGTGCTGTTTGGTATCTTTCTTGGGGCGGGTATTGGCATATTTGTTAAATGTATTTTTATGTTAAATAAAATGAATTGAATTGAATTGAATTTCCAATCAAATGAGCCAACTCTGAATTTTAACGAGCATCCTTTCCATAACAGCTATGCCCCCGGGCCCGCCGGGCATAATTTACAGCGCCTACCCCGGGCCCTGAAGGATTGTTTCGACCCCGGAGTTTTCGTTATATCATCTTTGAACCGTTTTGAAAAATTGGCTCTCAAATTTCTTATTGGATGAGTTTGAGGAAAAAAGGGCGTAGAGAGGGGGGGGGCAAGTTGCCCTCCGATATCTTTTGAAAAATGTAAATGTTTTTACTTTTATAACTTTCATAAATCAAATAATATTAACATTTTGATTACTACATATCAGTATATTTATATTAAACTGACAATGTACATTCATTTGTATTTGTTCAGTAAAGTGCAAATTTTGTTCAGGCCTTGGGAAGGCATAGGGGTTTTGAGCCCAACTTATGTTAATTTCTGCTCGTTTTGAGTTTGACTCGGTTATCTATTGTAATTTCTTTTCGTTTTGGGTTTCATTTCTTTATTGATGCTGATTTGTGGTAGTTTCACGCTTGGTAGGTTATTTGATTTTATTTTTGCTCATTTTTTGTTTGATGGAGTTCTTTAGTTTTCTTTGAAAAACTTATTTTGTGGAAAAAGTTTTTTTTAATTAATTTCGGTTCGCTCTATATTGACATAGTCTTCTCAAGTAAAAAGAAAATAATACTTTAAATCTTTTCTTTTTTTCAGACTTTATAGTTTGTCCTGCTATTTGTATGCTGGATAAAAATTTTCAGCAATTTTAACAACATACACCCTTTTAAAAATCTGGACACAAATTGTAGTGTTTAATTTAGTTTCATACCGCCTCTAGTTGACCTGAAATGGAAAACTTGATCCCATTCGCAAAAAAATCTGTTTACTTTCTTTGATAGCTTGAATACACTTACGCTATTTTGATTTGGTTAAATTTAAGAGCAGAAGTACCCCCGAAAGTTTGAACATAATACCCTCAGTCGTTCCTGGAAGAATTAACACAGTGCATTTTGATTTAATCTTAAGGCAACATGTAGTTTTTAAACATAATGGCTAAATGGGTGGGTGGGCGTGGGAGGGATATTAATTTCCCTCCAATCACTTTCGACTATTAAAAAGGGCATCAGCCCTTTCTATTTTTAATTGAATGAGCCCTTTTCGAAGTTACCACGACAACTCCTTCGATACGAAGTGCCCTGGTCTAAACAACAACAACAAAAAAATAATACATTATACCCACATCGATTTTTACTATAAAATTGTCAAGCCTTCCAATCACTTTGGACTATTAAAAAGGGCACTAGGCCTTTCGATATCCAATCGAATGAGCCCTTTTTGAAACGACAACTCTAACTATAAACACCTTATATGTCCCCAGGGCATAACTTACAACTCTTACCCTAAAGGCTGTTAGGGTGGTTGTCATCCTCTAAGACTTAGTGTCCAGGACCTTCAACTACATTAAACAAATTGGCTATCTCAAAATTTTGATTGGATATGTTTGGGGAAATGGGGTGCGTGAGACGGGCTTTAGTCACTCCAATTACTTTCAACTATTAAAAAGTCACTAGCCCTTTCAATTTTCAATCAATTGAGCCCTTTTGAAGTTTCTACGATAAAGCTTTCAATAAAAACCTTATATGCCCCCAGGGTATAACTTACAACCCTTGCCCTGAGGGCTGGGGGGGTTGTTATTCTCAAAGACCTAATTTCAAGAACTTCCTACTACGTTGAACAAAATGGCTATCTGAAAATTTTGATTGGATGTGTTTTGAGGAATGGCTGGCGTGAGAGGGGGTTAGTTACCCTCCAATCACTTTCGACTATTAAAAAGAGCACTAGCCCTCTCAATTTCCAATTGAATGAGCCCCTTTTGAAGTTTTACGATAACTCTATCTATAAAAACCTTATATGCCCCCAGGGCATAACTTACAACCTTTGTCCTGGGGTCTCTGGGGGGTTTGTCATCCTTAAATACATAATTTCAAGAACTTTCAACTACGTTGAACAAAATGGCTATCTCTAAACTTTGATTGAATGTTTTTGGGGAAATGTTGGGCGTGAGAGGGGGGGGGTTAATTACTCTCCACTCACTTTCGACTATTAAAAATGGCAATTTCCAATCAAGTGAGCCTTTTTTAAAATTTTTACGACAACTGTCTATAAAAACTATATAGGCCCCCAAGGCATAACTTAGAACCCTTGCGCTAAGGGCTCTGAGGGGGTTATCATCATAGAAGCCCTAATGTTAATAACTTTCAACCACGTTGAGATAATCAGATTTTTAAAACATTTACTTGGACGACTGTAGGGAAGTGGTTGGCGTGAGAGGGGCTTTAGTTGCTATCCAATTACTTTCAACTATTAAAAAAGAAACTAGCCCTCTCAATTTCCAATGGAATGAGCCCTTTTGAAGTTTCTACGACAATGCTTTCAATAAAAACCTTGTTTGCCCCCAGGGCATAACTTACAACTCTTGCCCTGAGGACTCTGAGGGGGAGGGGTTGTCATCCTTAAAGACCTAATTCCAGAATTTTCAACTACGTTGAATAAAATGGCTATCTAAAAACTTCGATTGGATGCGTTTGGGGACTTGGATGTGTAGAAGGCACTAGCCACTCCAATTTCCAATCGAATGAGCCCTTATCGAAGTTTATACGACAAATCCTTCGATACGAAGTGCCCTGGTATGGAAAAAAATAATACATTGTGCCGACATCGTTCTTTACTTAGGCAGCGCGATTGCGCTGCCTATGATATATTCAGGGGAAATTGCCTGGGGAAAATTTTCAAAGGGGTTGAAATTTAGGGGGATTTTTCCGTGGGGGATTTTTCCGTGGGAGAAATTCTCCATTGGATATTTTTTTTGCGGGAGAGACTTTCTATTAGGACAAGAGAATTTTCCACAAGAGAAACTTTCTGTTGGGAAAATGGGAGGGGAGGACTTACAGGAAGAATTTTCCACAGAGGGAGGATTTCCAGAATGGTTTGAAAAACGATTAAAAATTAAAATAAAAGCAAGTCCTTTTCAAATGAAAGCAGGCTAAAAAGAATTCATCAGGCGGAATTGTCCGCAAGAAATTTTTTGAGGGTAATTTTCAGCGGGGATGGAATTTCCTGGGGGAAGGGGATCTTCCGCGGGAGGAACTTTTCAAGGAGCAATGTTATGAAGCAGGGATTTTCTATGGAAGGAAGAGGCAGATTTGCCAGCGTTATTTGAAAAACGTTCAGAAATTAAGTTAAAAAAAATAATTTTTCAATTTAAATTAAAGAGCAACATTAAAACTTAAAAAGAAAAAAGTTATTACATATATGAGGGGGGATGCCCTGTAGTCAAAACCTCTCTCTTTACGCTAAATTTTGACTGTTTGTCGTAATTCTTCAAGAACTGTATTTCTTATTGGGAAGAACAGAATTTTTTCGGGGAGGGGGAATTTTCTATAGGGTAGATTTTCCAAAGGGAGTATTTTCTATGAGGAGGGTAGTCTCCGGGTGTGAATTTTTAAAGGAAAACTACACTAGATAATTTATCAGAGTTCCTATACGGATTTTTTTTATTTGACTTACTTTCTCTTTGCCAATTCAATTTCACCTGCGGAGATATTCCGGAGAAGTTGCCCGGGGAAAATCTTCAAAGGGCTTGAAATTATTTAGGGGATTTTTCCATGGGGTGATCCTAATAAAAAAGAGAGATGTAATAAAAAAAATTCAACTAAGAGTAAGGAGCAACATCAAAAACGGACAGAAGTTGTCCCGTGTATGAAGGGGGACTTCCCTTCGTCAATACCTCACTCTTTACGCAAATTTTTTGACTTTTGTCCCAATTCTTTAAGAACAACTCTTGAAAGACAGGGGCTGTTTATTTAGAGCTTTGTTTTTTTTATTTAAACTTTGTTTAAATACAAAAAGCTTTGGCATGAATAGCGAAGTATTGAGGACGGGTTATCCCCTCATATACGGAATTTTGTTTTCTTAAGTTTTAATGTTGCTCGTTGCTTTCCTTTGGAAAAAAAATATGTTTTTTCCAAAAAAAAAAAAATGCTTTATTTAATCACTGAAAGGTAGAACCAGTTCTCAAGGAAAAATATTGACATATTACTGATTTGGATAACCAATAATAGCCAGTAGTTTATTTTGCTTTATCCCGAGCCCGAGTAATCCCAAATCTAGGTTTTTATGATATTGATTCATGTTGCCCAATCGCAGATTTTTTGTATTTTTTTTATAGTTTAGAAAAAATTGTGCAAAATAATCTTTAATTACAATTTTTGTTATTGAACTTTGGCAAAACAAAGAGTTAATCTGAGCAAAAAACTGATCTGAATTATCGAAATCGATATATCGGTTATCGAATATCGAAAGTAAAAATATCGATATATCGTTTCATCAAATTATCGCCCGACACTAGTTTTATATTCAATTTTATTAATATAAGTAAGTTTTAAGGTATCTATGCCGTCTGGCTGTGCCATAAAATTTTTTCTATAAACTCAACTTTTTTTTCTGAGTAAGCAAGCAAAAAGATAAAATAAATTACTTGTTTTCAAATATTGTGACATAGTTCTTAAAAACAAATTGGCTTATCATGACGGCAACAAAATCTTCAAACAAAATCTTCAATTTTATTCATGTTGAAAACAGATTAAACCCAATAAAATGATAAAAAAGAAAATTGCGAACATTTAGACTGGTGTACTGGGTTTTAACAAAAACAGAAAACAAATGATGGCCGGTACAATGAATTTTGATATAATAAATAAGCTGTAATACAAATGGGGGAAAAACAGGCCGTAAAAAAAAGGAAAAATTAATTTATAATACCCCTTATCCTCCCATAATAACTGAGCAGTCATGCGAATGGGGAAGATTAGTTCTTAAAAATGTAATTTATGGTGCTTCGAACGGTGCTATAATAAATAGGTCGTAAAACAAATGGTGTAGAATAGGGCGTCAAAATATGAAAAATTAATTCATAGTACCAGTAATGAAGGCAATGGGCCTTTATAGACTTGGCCTCAGCTCAGTTTGGTTAGTATGCCCGTAATAATAATGGTACAATGGAGTGCATGCTCCCCCGCCACCCCACCCCGACTCCGCTCAGAACTTATTTGTTTGTTCCCTCCCATGAAGCTCCAACTTCACTTTTTGTAACCTCCTTTCACCTCATTTTTGTAACCCTCCATTACACCTCCTTACACCTTATTTGTTTGTTCCCTTTCATGAAGTTCCAACTTCCTTTTTGTAACCTCTTTACACGTCATTCGAGGACATTCTGCTTTTTGTTTTTGTCCTAGCTGTTTTGCCAGGAAGCACCTTTTTTGCTTTCTATCATCCTTCATTTGTAAACCATGACCTAACCATCTTTGTCTTTCTTTCATTATTAGTCTAGGAAAATTGTGAAAAAAAGGGGTCAACCTCAAACAAATTGCTATACAAATGATTCTTTCACTACCCAACCAAAAAATATGTGATTTTGAATCCGAAAAGTTTACCGCTCTAGCTCTTTTACAAATTTTAATTTTTGAGGTTAAATTTGAGGTTGAGGCAAAAGATGTTGATCGAGTAAGTACCAGCAAATGTGATTAGATATGTCATTTTTACGCTCTTTTTTTCTGCTGATGAATATGAAAATAAATGTTTAAAGTCAAAAGAATTGTTTGGTGCTTAAAGCTTTGAGAGAGAGTGAGGTTGGGGAAGAGGTTCTAGGAAAATTGTGAAAAAAGGGGTCAACCTGAAACAAATTGCTGTACAAATGATTGGTCTTTCTTGGTCTTTCTTTCATTATAGCCCAAAAAATGGGATAGAAACCACATTTTCCACCCAAATTGTTTAGTAAATCGTCAATCAAGCTAGTATTGATCACGATCATCCAAACTAGTATTGGTCATGATCATCCAAACATCAAAACTAGTGTTGAGTCTGTTAAAGTTGGGAATCCTCTTTGCTTCTTTTTGCAATTTTTTTTTGTGTATTTTCTTTATTTTGTTTCTCCCCTTTTTTTTCTGGCCATAGAACCTTACGGGTGAGACTATGTTGATGTTTTGTGTTGTGAATCTATTGATTGAATAAATTGATTGATTGACAAAGGGAGGTGGCAGGCTTCGGATTACGGGAAGACTGTAGAAAAACCTTTTTTACCATGTTTTCCATAAAATTATTCTGTCCTGGCTTTAAGCATATTATTTACATATTTTTCTGTGGATAGCAGCTGTTCCTCGCACCCTCTGCCTGTCTCCCCACAAATTTGTACCGCCCCCAGTTATTCAAAGATATGTTATTCTCTCTTTCATTTTTTTTTTGCACTGGTAAACAAAAAGACAATTTTTTTCTTTTATTATTTTTCAGAAGATTTTTTTCCTTTTTCAGGTAAGAATTTTTTTTTTTTTGAAGAATTTTTTTATCTTTTTCAGGGAAGAATTTTTTCCAGAAGACTTTTTTTCTTTTTCTTTATTTTAAGGGTTTTTTGAGAAAGCAACCAATTATTTAGGATCATGTTGTACATGCTCTGCAAAAAAGGCAAGGAAAATTGTAGAAACAAAACTCCCAGTTACTGAATGGCTGCCGAGATATGACTGGCTTAGAGATTTGAAGTGGGATATTATTTCTGGCATTACAGTGGCTGTGATGCACATACCACAAGGTAGGAACTGCTGCTGCTACTACTAACTCTAGCCAAGGCTGTACTCAGAGGGGGGGGTTAGGGGTTTGAACCCCTCCCGAAGTGTTTTTTTTTACTAGTAAAAACGTAACAAAAATGGACAAAAACAAAATTTGTACGCGTTTTTCAGTTTATTTTGTGTACCCCCCCCCGAAAAATCCATAAGTAAAACCCCCCTCAGAAAAAAATATCCTGGGTACGGCCTTAACTCTAGCACAAAACTGCCCAGTACCAACAGAGTAGCGCTCACATGTGTAAGTTTTTTTCAGGGTTTTCTCCCTACAATATTGCCCGGTGTTTATAAAAGCTTAAAATACTGGTGTTCATACATGAAAAAATGAGAAGACAACGTTACCATCTATCCTTGTAAAAAAAATTTGTTCTCCACTAAACTGATAATAAGTGGGCGTAAGTCCCCCCCAAAAAAAATATTAGAATAAGTGAAAAAAAAAAAAAAAAAAAAAAAAAACACGAAACCTTTTACAGTCACTTCTCCGTTTGACATTTTTTTTCATTAAATAACAAAAAAAGTTTTTTCAACTGAAAGTAAGAAGTAACATTAAAACTCAAAATAAACCGAAATTACTCCGTATATGAAAGGGTTGCCCCCGTCCTCAAATACCTTGCTGTTATAAAAAATATAAATGTTTTTACTTTTATAACTTTAATAATCAAATAATATTAACATTTTGATTACTAAATATCAATAAATGTATGTTAAACTGACAATGCACATTCATTTGTATTTTTTTGAGTAAAGGGCAAATTATGTTGTGGCCTTGGGAAGGCATAGGGGTTTTGAGCCCTACTCATGCTAATTTCTGCTCCTTTTGAGTTTGACTCAGTTATTTATTGTAATTTCTGTTCGTTTTGGGTTTCATATATTTATCGATGCTGATTTGTGGTAGTTTCACGCTTGGTAGATTATTTGATTTTATTTCTGCTCATTTTTGGTTTAATGGAGTTCTTTACCTTTCTTTGAAAGACTTATTTTGTGGTAAAAGTTTTTTTGATTAATTTTTGTTCGTTTATATTGGCATAGTCTTTTCAGGGAAAAAGAAAATAATTCTTTAAATATTTTCCTTTTTTTAAGAATTTATAGTTTGGCCTGCTATTTGTATGCTGGATAAAAATTTTCAGCAATTTTTAACAACATACACCCTTTTAAAAGTCTGGACACAAATGGTTGTGTTTAATTTAGTTTCATACCTCCTCTAGTTGACCTGAAATAGAAAACTTAATACCATTCGCAAAAACAATCTGTTCACTTTCTTTGATAGCTTGGATACACTTACGCTATTTTGATTTGGGTGATTTTAAGTGCAGAAGTAGCCCCGAAAGTTTGAACATCATGCCCTCAGTCGTTCTTGGGATACTGCTAAGATGCCTTATTGGGAATTAGCATTAACACAGTGCGTTTTGATTTAATCTTAAGGCAACATTTAGTTTTTAAACATAATGGGCAATTGGGAGGGTGGGCATGGGAGAGGGACTAGTTGCCCTTCAATCACTTTCGACCATTAAAAAGGGCATTAACCCTTTCTATTTTCAATCGAATGAGCCCTTTTCGAAGTTCCTAAGACAACTCCTTCGATACGAAGTGTCCTGGTCTAAACAAAAAAAGAGAAAAATACAATAATAATTTGTACCAACATCGATCTTTACTATAAAATGTCAATCCTTCCAATCACTTTCATCTACTAAAAAAGGCACTATCCCTTTCAATTGCCAATCAAATGAACCCTTATAGAGTTTCTACGACGCTTTCTATAAACCCCTTATATGCCCCCAAGGCATAATTAACGCTTTCTATAAACACCTTATACCGCCCCAGGGCATAAATTACAACCCTTGCCCTAAGGGCTGTGAGGGGGTTGTCATCCTCAAAGACCTAATTTCCAGAACTTTCAACTACGTTAAACGAAATGGCTATCTCAAAATTTTGATTGGATGTGTTTGGGGAAAAAGTGGGCGTGAGAGGGGCGTTAGTTGCTCTCCAATCACTTTCAACTATTAAAAAAGGCTCTAGCCCTTTGAATTTCCAATCAAATGAGCCCTGTTGAAGATTCTACGACAACGCATTCAATAAAAACTTATATACTCCCAGGCCATAACTTACAACCCTTGCCCTGAGGGCTGGAGGGGGGGGGGTTGTCATCCCCGAAGTCTTAATTCCCAGAACTTCCAGCTACGTTGAAAAAAATTGCGATCTAAAAATTGTGATTGGGTGTGTTTGGGGAAATAGTGGGTGTGAGCGGAGGATTAGTTGACGTCCAATCGCTTTCGACTATTAAAAAGGGCACTAGCCCTTTCAGTTTCTAACCGAATGATTCCTTTTTGAAGTTTCTACGACAACGTTTTCTACAAAAACCTTATATGCCCCAGGGCATAACTTACAACCCTTGACCTGAGGGCTCTAAGGGTTGTCATCCTCAAAGGCATAATTTCTGGACGTTTCACCTACTTTGAACAAAATGGCTGTTTCAAAATTTTAATCAGTTGGGTTTGGGGAAATGGTGGGTGTGAGAGGGGTGTTAGTAATCCTCCAATCACTTTCGACTATTAAAAAGGGCACTAGCCGTTTCAATTTCCGATCGAATGTTTCCTTTTTGTTTTTTCGACAACGCTGTCTATAAAAAATCTTATATGCCCCCGCGCATAACTTACAACCCTTTCCCTGAGGGCTGTGGAGGGAGTGTCTTCCTCAAAAACATAATTTCTAGACTTTTTAACTACGTCGAAAAAAATGGTTATCTCAAAATTGTGATTGGATGTTTTTGGAGAAATGGTGAGTGTGAGAGGGGTGTTAGTTATCCTCCAATCACTCTCGAATGTTAAAAAGAGCACAAGCCCTTCTAATTTCCAATCAAACGCACCTTTTTTGAAGTGTCCACGACAACGCTTTCTATAAAAACCTTATATGCCCCCGGGGCATAATTTACGATTCTTGCCCTGAGGGCTCTGAGGAAGTGTCCTCCTCAAAAACATCATTTCTATCTGGAAATCAAATACGCTGAACAAAATGGCTATCTAAAAATTTTGATTGGATGTGTTTGGGGAAATGGTGGGCGTGGAAGGGGTGTTAGTTGCCTTCCAATCACTTTCGGCTATTGAAAAGGGCACAAGCAACTCAAATTTGCAATTAAGTAAGCCTTTTTTGAGATTTCTAGGGCAATTCCGTCGATACAAAGCGTCCTGGTCAAAGACCAAGAACCAAAAAAAAATAATAGATTGTGGCCACATTGTTGTTTGTATAGGTAGCACTTACCACTGTCTATGATTTCTGATCTTTTTCAAGTATTGCCGGTAAATCTGGCTCACTCTTCATTAAAAATTCCCTCACCTCACGGGAAGCTAATCCGTGGAAAGTGTTTCTCTTATGAAATACACCCCCCCTCCCCCTATAAAATTCCTTCCGGATAATTCCATCCTCTCTGAAATTCCCCTCCCCCTCCGTAAAATGTATTGCAGACGATTCAGCCTGAAAAATTATCCTTAGCATACTTTCATTTGAAAACGACTAAGTTTTAATCGTTTATCCCATCATTCCGGAAATCCCTCCTTCCATGGTATTTTTTCCCGGATATCTAAACGCGCTGAAAATTTTCCCCGGACAATTCTCCCAGAACATCTCCATATGAAAAATTGAGTTGGCAAAGAGGAAGTAAGACAAATAAAAAGAATTTCGTATAGAAATTCTGTCAAATCCTCCTCGACTAAAATTTCCCCTGAAAAGTTCACCCCGCGGAAACTTCACTCTCCATGGAAACCAATTGAGCAGTTAATAGTTGTCGCGTGTGCATTATAAACGAACCAATTGGAAAACGGAGGTAGGTGATATGATCTACTGGCTTAATCCTACTATTTTCGAAAGTAATATCCCCATGCGACGCTTACTTCCAGTTGAAGAATGCAACTTCGAACTTTTCAGCATTGAACTGAAGACCTAGTTTTGCTTACTCAGATTGTAGCGTTGGGAAAATCTCGCTAATGCGCTGGATCTGCATAATATACGAGAGATAAATCAAGACCGGCAAAGATGAATGATGTGGGAACAGCTGACTGTGTATCAAGAACTCCATTATTGAAGAGGGAAGGGGGAGAAACAGCACCTTGACGGGTACCTTTTTCGACGTTGACAAAAATATCAGGGGTTGGTGCGTAGACTTGAGAGCCGTCAGCGTTAGATAATGGGTGAAGTATTAGGAAAACTTTAAGACGATAATACATGTCTCGAAGGGCTCTAATATATGAGGGGCTCACTCTACGTTTTTCTGCATGGAGTAGCATAGCCGCGTGAATGAGAGAGTCGAACGCTTTACGAACATCATGCCCAGCCAACACGAGAGTTTCACCTGATGCATCAGCATCGATCAATTCGCGACAACCGACAAACCGTGGGCAAAACCTAGACGTGACTGGAATCCAAATTGGTAAAGTGGGACATAACGTTTTGCGTTCAGCTCGCTTCCATGCAGAATGTGAAGAGCGCCCACTTTTATCGATACGAGACGATTTCTTACGTTTTAGGTATTGGATTGCTCGTAGTACAGACTCAACTGAAACAACAAAATTGTCGGTTAGACAACTAGACAAAAATCTATCAAGCTTGTCTTCATATTCGAACTGTACGGTGGCATCTGGCGGGAGAATTTAGCATACAAGTATGAATTCTACTCGGAATCAGGAATAGCTTGAGCAGGTAGGTGGGCGCTAGGAGGATCTCTTGATACATTTTTTCCAGAAAGAAGGTTGTGACAGAGAAGCTTGCCGGGATGTCTCTTCAACTATCTTTTTCATGTGGATAGATAATTCTATTGCAAACTTTTTTTTGGTAGAAAGGCGAATGTCAGAAACCCAGCCAGAACTACAAATGATACCAAAGTTTGGATTTTCTCCCCGCTTCAACTAGGCTCGGATTACTGGACCGATGCTTTGTGACACCCCGACGTATACGTTTAAGAAAGGACAGAATTAGTAACTGTTGCGAAAAGATCACCTTGAATGTTTTTCCAATCCCTGTAGTATAGAGCATTATAGTATTATAGAGTATTAGAGTATGTCTATAGATGTCTGTGTCTATAGTATTCTAAGTTCTTCGACTTTAGCGCTTTCTCCATACTTAACTATGTAAAGAAAATACCATGATACTTTCTATATGTATTCCACCGCATGATTTGCGCAATAATATTTAAACCAACAACGTTTATATTTTTTTTCGTTATTTTATGGACTGTTTAGTCTCTAAAAGATCCGATTTTCCGTATGCGTTTCAAAATAATCATGGTTGCAGCAGTAGATGTATCCTGTTACATCTACTACTCTTTAGCGGGGGCTTACACGGGGGGAAGGCAGTTGGGCACTGTCCGCCTCTCCTAGAATTCGCCCTCCCTAGATTTTGAAAAATACTTTTTTTTTATTTTCTTTGCAAAAATGCCTTTTTTTAGATTTCCATTGAAAAATAGCCTAATTGCCGCCTTAGAATTTTACCCCCGTCCTCCCTTCTTTATCTGAATTGGCGGCACTGACCTTTAGTAGCAGAAATAAAAGAAAAAAAGCTTTAAAAGCGAATGTCTCGTGACAAAAATTTCACTCGTTAATTAGAACTTAACTTGTAACTACGTCAAAACTAGTATTTAGCATTCAGGGTCAACTTAAGAGCAATTTGTGTTCTTCAGTTGAGCCTTTTGTTGAGTTGATTTCAGTTGGACTCTTCAGTTGTGTTCTTCAGTTGAGCTCTTGTTCACTTGAGTTCAGTTGTGCTCTACGAGAATAAAATTTTCAGAATTTTGGAAAACGAAATCTAAACCCCCTAAATGTGTCATCCAATTGAGGTAAAAAGTAAGTCATTGAAATCTTCATTTCTGACAACTCCTTACTGGAGGTTTACACCCCGCCCCCCCTTGAACAAGAAAATCACATTTTGCGTAGATAGCTCTAATGTGTCTCAGTTTTTTTCGTACTTCATATAAAGGACTAGCATAAATTAAAGGAATTAACTGATAAAAAGATTCAGAAAAAAAACTTAATCTCTAAATGATATTGTAAATAGAATGGATCGTATGTACTTATTGTATCTGATTTATTAGTCAATAGATTGTTTTATTGCCAACTGATGCTATGGTAAATATACTGATTTTAAATACGTGAAAGTAGCGCCAACAACTAGATTCAATCAGATGACAACAGTGTAAATAATGTCAACGTTGTTTTTTTTATCTCTACTTTTGCCAAACAACTTATTTCATTCGATGGATGATGAAGCTCGTAGAATATTTGCCAAAAGGCAAATAATTTTTGTTGAAATACATACACACATAAACAGGGACGTACGCAAGAGGGGGGGGGATCCGGGACCGTCCCCCCCAAATCTCATTTCCCCCCCATAATTTTTTGATAATTCTCACAGAATGAGGAATTGAAGGATTTGCCCCCCCCCCGAAACAGATCCCTTCGTACGTGCCTGACGTAACCAAAAGCCTTGGGAGGCAGAGGCGTGGCCAGGGTTTTTAGCGCCCGGGGACAATGTCGATTTTTCAACCGCCCACCACTAGTAGTATGACAACATGAATAAGTAAAATATTTTTTTTTAAAGACTGAGTTTTGTGTCTCAGCAGAAGCTGCGCACCGGTACAACCGTCCCCCTTGCCCCCTCCTACCTACGGAATTGTTGGGAGAAAGGGGTGTACGATTGCCTCTGAGGTGAAAATATTCAAAATGAGCATTGTTAGGCCCAAATCATTATTTGTCTAGGGGGACGCATATCAGACAATTTTTGATTGAGGGAGGGGGAGGGAATTCTCTCCTCTTGTCTTCAATGGATAAAACAAACTTGTTTTGCTTGTTTTACTTATGTACACTAATGAAAAGCATTTTCTCTTTCCAGAAGGTTAGTTTAAGTGTTCGACACATTTTTTTTTTGTTTAGCTTATTTTAACAAATTTTAGTCAATTGAGCTAATTTGTTAGCCATTTGAATTGGCGGAGACGAGTCCGTCCTGGCAGCATCAACGGGTCTGAGCATTCATGGCTTACATGCTTTATTTTTTGTCCTCCATTTTTTGTGTTGTAACATCTTAAAATAGGTATTCTAGATCTTTAACCAGCAATCGGATAAATAGCTCTGTTCGCTTATTGGACATATTATGCTGATTCGATCTTGGGTGTTGGGTTACAAATTTTCAAATAATAAAAAAAATAGGTCAAACAAAGAAAAAAAAATTCTGCATTAGATATTTTTGAATTGAAGAGATGATCCTTCATGATACAAGAATATGAATGCTATAACTGTATTATTACTAGTAAGTAAGTAAGACGGCACTAGACCCTTAAGGTCCAAAGTGTCGGTGCTGATCTTCGTTTCGGGGCCCTTCAGCCAGGAAGTGCAATGGGGGCTAGGGGCCAACCATCCTGTGCTTTACACACCCTTCCTGCTTACCTTCCCCAAAATTCTCCAGGTACCCATTTAGAGCTGGGTTGACTCTGACTGAGCTTACAGAGTCACGCCACTGACCCCCGTCCCAAACCTAATAACTGGCTACGCCTGGGATCTAACCCATGCCCCTTGGGCAAAGAATTATTAAACCAGCGCGCCAATCCCTTAGCGAGGACGGCTCAAATTAACCTAATAATATCAAAACACCATATCGTACTAAAGTAATAGACATTAGAATCACACAGTCTTTAATGGGTTACATAACACATTGGGAATGTATATGAAATATTTATACAGGCCACTGGTTGAAAATGTCTTGATACTGTGTAAATGTTTCCGGATTTAAACATAAAGGCGTTTTTTGAAGAATAGCCAACTTCATATGTATGTATATATAATTTACTACCAATAAGAAAAGGAAAAAACAACAATGTGGAGCACAAGGACAAAGAAATGAAAGAAAAGAAAACAAAAAATAACATAAGCAAAAAAAGAAAAATAATTAACCAGTTTCAGTAATGAAAAAAAAAAATGCAAAAGAGGGTCTTAATCAGAAATATAATTCTAAGTTTTCACACAAATAGTTTCAGTAAGACCGTTTATTTGAGATGTTTGAAACCATTTATTTAATATTAGTCTGATTAATTAATTCCTTTTGTAGGTCTTGGTTATGCGATGTTAGCCAATTGCCCACCTATTTTGGGGATCTACATGGCATTTTTTCCTGTGCTTATTTACTTCTTCTTTGGAACTTCAAGGCACATATCTCTCGGTACTACCATTTTCTATTTTACTAGAACTTTTTATTTCGTTTTCCTAAATATATATATATATATATATATATATATATATATATATATATATATATATATATATATATATATATATATATATATATATATATATATATATATATATATATATATATATATATATATATATATATATATATATATATATATATATATATATATATATATATATATATATATATATATTGTATTAAAGCTCTATTCCTACCCTGCCTAGGTTACTGAAACCAGTACACAGTTTGTAAAAAATACCTTACTTGTATTCTTCCAAAAGGGTCACAATAATAACATCTATAAATTCCAATTAAAGACTCCCTGTACGGGGTCGCAAAGTAGACTAAATCAAAATGATATTTTGTACCCCACTGTTCATAGGGGTGGACCTTCGCTTGGCCCAGCCAATCAGCTCTATCCCCATTCAAACCGAATTCTACCTCTTAGCTTTATCTCTCAATGACTCCAGACCAGGAAGTACAAAAATAGAACTTACTTCAAACTTACTTATTGCGACGCCTCTAACTTAGCAACAAGAATTTAACCTGTCTTTTGAAATTATACTATAAGCAAATGTAATTAAGAAAACGAGAACAGGTCATTGATCTGAAAAGAAAAGAAACAGGGGTGAAAGCCCAACACCTCCCCCCGTAAGATAAATGATCACCCACGCGCTACCTTGGTCCACCCTTACAAACATAAACACTTAACTTCAACTTTACAAAATCCATTTGCCTTCTCTTCCACCAGTGTCTTTGTTACTACTTCCACCGCTTGGCTCTGGATCGGTCGTCATCGACACGTTTCTACTGTAGGACCACCATGGTCTAAATCGTATAGCATCCGCATTAGGTCTTGAAAGTTGAAGTCCCCAAGATTCGTAGACAATGATTGTATGCAGCACAATCAAAAACAAAAAAAAATTCTTGCTCTCGCGAATTTACATTTGAGAGGAGCAGAGAATCAGTTTCTGGCACATTTGATGATGCCAGCCATCATGAAAAATTGGCTGCACTAGCCTCTTAATTTCCATCTGTGGAAACAACCCCATATCTCAATAAAAAAGTAAATTGCCCCTTGGCATAATTTCAAATAATCTAAGGCCGGAAATACAAAGGCCTGTGAAAACGATAAGGGTACTGGGAAATGAAGTATGATTTTGAGCGAACCTTGAATCGCTTTTTTCTGGGTCTTGTCCCCTAAAATAATTGAATGAATAATGCTCGGCAATGAGGGATGAAGATAATATTGAAGACTGGAAAGACAAGGCTTCAGTAAAGGGATTACAGCTTGTCCGCCAGTTGTGGATCGCGGAATAGAACCATCTTTCCCGTCATCCCGCAGGAGAGCCTCTCAAAGGGATTCCTCCCCCTCATAAAGGAACAAACCCTCTTTTGAGTTGATCAGACCAATATCAGATTCTTTCCCAAATTTTTCCAATCCGCCTCGACATTCTATATCTCCCAACTTTCCCCCAACCCGTTGTAGGTCATTCATCTCTATTTCGTAACCATCTTGTTTTATTCCCCGTGGGCCTTTGACCTCTTTTTCCCCCCTATTATTTATGTTATCAAGGCACAGCCAATCCAACATTTTTTTATTTTTCGCCACTTCAGGCTGAATCTCCAAATTTTTGTCTCTTTTCTACACTTCTCTTTTCATCTACTTTTCTCAATTTTTGTCATTCTTACAAAATACTAAATCATCGTTAAATCTGATTTGGACTCTAATCTCCACCACCTTTGACTGCATTACTACATTGTAGTTCCGTTTAATATCTTTTTTCTCTCTTTTAGTTTTCTTTACTTTTGTAGTGGCATTAAATAAATCGTCATGAAATCTGAATTGGACTCCAGTGTCCATCTTTGACTGCATTTCTTTATTGTAGTTCCGCTTTGCATCTTTTTTCTCTCTTTTAGTTCTCTTTATTTTTACAGCAGAAACAAATATTTCGTTATCAAATGGGAATTGAACTCCGATATTTGGCTTTTCATATTCTACTAAAATTTCTCGAACTTTCCGAGGAAAAGCGCGTACAATAAAATTCGTCTCATTTTTCTCTGGTGCAATCAGCGCTTCATTTTAGCAACCATTTTTCTGCGTCTCACACTCGTTAAAAGTGTTCTCAAGTTTACCATTTTCTGGAAATTTGGATTTCCGATATCTCCAAAGTCTACTCCTACTAAAACATCCACTGCTAGCGTAGGTACTAAGCCTCCTTTTATCGTTTTTCTCTGAATTGTACCGTCGTTCCTTGCAATTTCTATTCTTACCCAAGCAGACGGGCATTGGTGCTTATCTCCATAATAACATAATGTTGTAATATTATTTTTATGGTCCATTTCCGTCTTTTTAATTAGGTCAATTCGCACAAAAGTTTGCTCACTCCCTGAGTCAATTACCATTTCGGTCAATTTTCCGTTTAATTTTCCTTCTATTTTATGTGATTTCACAAACTCGTCAATATTTCCTTGATTATGTGCTATAGCCCAATTCGATCTTTTACTTTCTCCTGTTTATTATGGCAATTTTTAGAAAAAAAGGCTCTGAGGATTTAAATTTTTCCTGATGATCATCATTTTGAGCATCAAGCATTTAAATTTTCCGACAGGGCGGTACAGTCTCCCATTTCGTTTTATGGGCCGACTCACCTTCACCCTAGTCAGCGAAGTTGTATATTTTCTCGTAAAAGTGTTTAATGTTTGGTAATTTTCATTTTCACGCGATTCATTCTTGGATAAATTATTATGGCTATCTGACAGCCTAGAAGTTAGTTGTGATAAAATCTCACTTTCTGGAATTCCCCAGCAGGCTTCTATTAGACCTATCATGGTTCTTTTAAACTCTTGGTGATATCTTTCTTCTTTCTCTCTAGCTATTTTATCATTCTCCCTTTTTCGTTCTCGGGCTATTCTATCAGCCTCTTCCTTTAGTTTTCTATCAATTCTAATATTCTCTTCTCTCTGCTCTCTAGCTATCCTCTCTTTCTTGTCTATCTTTTTGAATTTTGTCCATACGGGCCTGATGAAGTATTTCATTGGCTTGACTATCTTTTTCAATTTTGTCCATACGGGCCTGATGAAGTATTTCATTGGCTTGATTATCTTTTTCAATTTGATCTATCTCATCCTGTAATTGTTTCATATACCAGTACTCTCGGTACTTTCTCTCAAAGGCCTCCATTTTAGCCTTTCTTTCTATTTTCCTATTTTTTCTATGGGCTTCACTCGCCCTTCTCGGTCTTGAGTTAATCTCATCTCTGTCCGACATAATTTCAAAATTCCGTTAACTGAAATTACCTCTTCAGTCTAAATGAAAATTCTTTTATCCATGTAACTTCCGGTCTCTCGCGAAAAATTGCTGCTTGTAAATTTTCCTTATATTTTTGCACACTAATTAGTTGCGCTATATATTGATCCGTAAACTTTTCAATTATGATCTCACAAGGCACAGCCCATAATAGATCTTCATAATCCTATTAATTGATTCAGTATTTTTTTTCTTTATATGTAACCACAATAGGCTACTATCACTATGTAGGCTAACTCAACTAATCTCTTCGAAAACGCGGAATTCTTTTACTATCAGGTTTACTGATAGCTCCTTTTGTTCTGCCACCAATGTTCGTGGTATTTTTAGCCACCAGTGTTATACCGGTAGGCCACAACGCCACTGGCGTGGTAATATACGTGTGTCACCACTTATTGGAGGGGAAAGCCCCGGTTCCAAATTATAATGTGATTCCCGCGTCTACCACACTGTTTCTGCAAATATTGCGTTTGGTACTACCCTATTTACAGTATACCCTGTCCCAGGGTATGATAACGCGATCGAGTGGTCAAATGGCCACTTTCTAAAGCCAAGTGTACCCGTCTTGGGTTACAGCTAGAAAATCTCTATTTCTCTCCTTGGAGGTAACAAACCTCCCTGTCAATATAATAATGACGGTACCTCGTAGCTCTATCCCTACACTGCCTGGGTTACGGAAACTAGTACACAGTTTGTAGAAAATACCTTACTTGTATTCTTCCAAAAGGGTCACAATAATGACATCTATAAATTCCAATTACAGACTCCCTATACGGAGTCTCAAAGTAGACTAAATCAAATTCATATTTTGTACACAACTGTTCATAGGGGTGGACCTTCGCTTGGCCCAGACAATCAGCTCCATCCCCGTTCAAACCCAATTCTACCTCTTAGCTTTATTTTTCAATGACTCCCAAGCCAGGAAGTCCAAAAATAGAACTTACTTCAAACTTACTTATTGTGACGCCTCTAACTTAGCAACGAGAATTTAACCTGTCTTTTGAAATTATACTATAAGCAAATGTAATTAAGAAAACGAGAACAGGTCATTTATCTAAAAAGAAAAGAAACAGGGGTTAAATCCCAACATTGACAAATTTATTCTAAGAAATGAGTAAAAAACAGCATAAGAGGGTACCAGAAAAAATCTTGGAGGGGGTCCGGGGTCCCTCCGACCCCCCTGGATCTGCAAATGATAAGATTCATGAAAAATGGAGTTTGATCCCACTCTCTAGTACTTTAAAAAGTTAATAGGCCTAGTTCACGCTTTACTAATGAAAGGTGATAGGTTTAATGAAAATGGTGCTTTTTGTCTATCCAGCTAGAGGCAAAGAATGAAAGACGCCAAAAAGGAAGGCTTATTGGCTCCACTAAAAAGAAGAACCATAGGAAAAAGATATTCATGTACAGGATGAATGTTAAAGGAAATAGAAGGTATATAAAAGGAAGAAAAATTTAGAGCTATGGATAGAGTGGGACAGAGGAAGAGTGTGCGCTGTGTTTGCCAAAGGTGGCTTAGTTGTGCTTTGAGTTGATGGTAGATGTAGTTGTTGTTTTTGGAATTTGATCTTGTATACTAAGGATATGTTTAAGCCAATTTCTTCCATAAGTACTATTTTAATTTTTCATTTACTAACCTCTTCACATTTTATTATTTATGTTAGATATTAATATATATATATATATATATATATATATATATATATATATATATATATATATATATATATATATATATATATATATATATATATATATATATATATATATATATATATATGTATATATGTATATATATTTATTTATATATATATATATGTTTTTTTTTTATATATATATATATATATATAATATATATGTTTTTTTATATATATGTTTTTTATATATATATATATATATATATATGTATATATATGTGTATATATATATATATATATATATATGTATATATATGTGTATATATATATATATATATATATATATATATATATATATATATATATATATATATATATATATATATATATATATATATATATATATTCATTAGATCTTTCTTTTTTTTTACGCATTTTCACATTTTAGGCAGTCTCTCCGTCGTGACGCTCATGTGTGGCCGCGTCGTTAGCATGTACGCGCCAGAAGCTGTAATCTCAACACCTAGTCTAAATAGTACCACCGTTGAAACTATTGAAAATGCCACCGAGTTATCATTTATGGGTGGAACCGCCCAACTGGAGACTACGACCACGTTTCAGGACATTGTTTTTCTGCCAGACAATGGGACGTCTCTCCCTCAGTACACATCTACAGAAGTGGCTATGGCAATTAGTTTTCTAGTTGGAGTGTGGCAGTTGGCAATGCATTTATTGCAGTTGGGTATTCTGGGGGTGCTTCTATCAGATTCGCTCGTATCTGGTTTCACAACTGCCGCAGCTGTTCATGTATTTACTTCACAAGTAAAATATCTATTTGGAATTCGTATTGGAAAGTTTAGTGGAAGATTTTCAATCATATCTGTAAGTATCTTATAGATATGTTTCTGTAAGTATGTAGTATGTACATACTTACATATATATATATATATATATTATTTAATAATAAATAAAATGGTTTATTATGTTTATTTATTTTTAAGGTGGAGTGTTTCCTACTTCTTTTAATCTTAACCTTTTTATTTATTTTTTTTTAATTTCTTTATTTATGTATATCTGTTAATTTTTTACTTTACCTTTTTTCTGTTGTTTTTTTGTTTTTTTCTAGTAGTAATGTTGTTAAAATAGAATGTATTTTTTTTAATTAAAGAAAAATTGTAAGGGCACCATTTTCAGAATTTAAACCCCAATAGAAAATCAACGTCAGAGGCATTGTCAAGGGCAACAGAAGAACAATTCCGCGATTGCTTTGAAGGCTGGGAAAGGCGGATAGAGAAGTGTATTACAAATCAGGGGGGTTTACTTTAAAACACTTATATCGGTTGTATTTGGGGGAAAATGGCTTGGGGGGTTAGTTGGCCTCCGATCGTTTTGACTCTGAAAAAGGGCAATAGAACTCTAATCGCCAATTTCTAATCGAATGAGCCCGCCTCTGAAGTTTGTACGATCACCCCTTCTATATGAAATGCCCCTGGGGAAAAATATAAAACATTTGTGCCTTATGGCCTTTACTGTAGACAACGCTATAGCGTCGCCTTTGATGTTGACCCTGTTATATATGGTTTTCAAATAGATTGTCAATCTTCATCACTGTCATCACCGTACCTTATCATACTATTTTTCCAAACTATTTTCAATTGTGAAAAAAACATCCTGTGCCTTGGCCATTTTACTTGTAAAGTCTTCACTGCACCCACCATTTTTTACAAATAATATTACCGAGGTATCTGACCCTGTACACTTGGTCGATATCCTCGCTACCCAGCATCCTCTTTTCACCTTCATTTATTCCAAGGATTTTCGACTCAGTCTTCTTAACCGTAATAACAAAAACCTTAACCTTAACCTCTATAAAAAACAGGAAAACATGAATGGAAAGAAATACCTCTATATACATAGAAGTGAACACCACCCCTTGTATCGTGAGAATGAACAATATACGTAATGGACAATAAATCACCAAAAAAGACGAGGCTGAATATCCTGCTCCAGTCCAAAAACAAACCACATTGCGTAGAATTCACGAAAGCCTGAACCATAATGCACAAGCGTGGAGAAAAGTCGCTTGAAATTAACTATCTGATGAAAAAAAAATAAAATGAAAAAAAAAATCCCACGAAAAACCTGATCTAGGAATCGTTTGGTAATTATGATAACGAGAACTAGCTGGTAATATCCCAGAAAATTCAAAGGCTTACTATACAAATAATCATGGCAAATATCAAACAGGCCGTGGTAACAAACTGTAAGTAAGGAGCGACCCGGCTCAATAGTAACCGAAACTCTACAAAACGGAATCTTGATACCAATAGATATGTCAAAATAATCGGCTTTTTATGCTGATTTCAAATATATAAATTTTATTAATTTTAATCTTACCCATCAAAGGTTACGAGAAAAATTTCCTGATTTTTGAACAAAGGGGAAAACAGCCCCTGGAAGTCAAGTGATCTCAATGAAAATCAGACCATCAGAATTTTGTCCCAATTCTTTGATAATGACTCCTGAAACACGAGGGCCGTTTAATTAGAACAGTAAGACGCTTTTTTTAAAAGTACTAAAAAACTTTAGCGTAAAGAGTGAGTTGTTGAGGAGGGGGCAAACCCCTTTGTATACGTAATAATTTCTGTTACTTTTAAGTTTTAATGTTGCTCCTTACTTTCAGTTGAAAAAACTTTTTTAACTTGAAAAAGTTGAAAAAACTTTTTTTTTTATTAATTATAAATAGAAATCAAATAAAATTGGTTTAAAGAGAATATTCTGCAAGTTCCATAAAGATGTCTCTCTGAAGACACATAAAGATGTCCCTCTGTCTCTTCTGAGTCCCATAAAGATGTCTCTATGAATCAATTTTTAAGTAATGCTCATCGGAATTGGAACATCAAAGTTGGAACTACGTGGGAGGGATAAAGAGTGAAGCTTTGACTAGATTCGGGTGGAGGAGGGGTGTGTATAGCTATATTGGCCTCGGGCGGATTGGTGCTGCAGTGAGTTTTTAGTAGTAGTAGTAGTAGTAGTGTTGATTTATTTTAAAGTATCGAGGAAATTTAAAAAAGATTAAACGGTAAAAGCCCAGAGCCGTTCTTAGGATTGGTGGTTCCCGGGAAAGTTAATTACAGTACCCTCCTCCTAACTCCAATATAAGCAAAATATGTCGTATCAAACTGGGCAACCCCCAGTTTCGCCCCCCCCCCCGCCCAGCAGGGTGCCCGGGGAAGCATAAAGAAAATATGGATGAAAGAAGGAATCATGATTGGCGAAAAATAATTTTCTGAAAAAATAACAAAGACGTGATAGCATATCAGTATACTGTGAGGGGGGGGGGATTGAATTTTGATGAATTTTGTGTTTTTTCTTTACTAAATTTTATCGTATATCAACGTGCGTCATGTGTTGGACAATTAGCTCAAACATGTAGGAATTCCTGACACGTTCAGACATCTATATCGTGGGAATTTGTTTTTGATTGCTTATCTTTATTCTTTTTTAGACCTGGATTGCCATATTCAGCAATATTAGATACACAAATGTTTCAACCTTGGTTGTGTCAATTATAACAATTGGCATTCTTGTAGTCAACAACGAGATTTTGAAGCCAATCTATTCTAAGAAACTCAAAGTGCCAGTCCCAATTGAGATGATTGCCTTACTCTGTGGAACCTTGGCATCGAGATGGTTCTCCCTAAATGATGAATTTGGAATAAGGGTAGTTGGGTATATACCAAAAGGGTAAGCTATGCTTTTATCAGAAGGTAATTGTCATGCCGCTATTGCCAGCTTTTTAGCCAATGATGAGGCAAATCTCACATTTTTCTAACCAAAGTCTTGCAGGGGTCTTCAATGTATGAGTCGAAGTGGGCCCGTTTACCCCCCAATAACCTCCCCACTCTTTTAGTGGAAATATAGGCATATCGTTCTATAGGGAACGTGCAATAATTCTCAGTCTGTGTGATTTGAGGTACATGGTCTCTTCAACAAATCTCCCCCACCTCTTTGCCGCCAATTTAGAAGAAAGATAGGCATGTTGCACCTTATTTGAAGTGGATCTTTTCAGAATTGTCTGTCAGTATGATTGAGGGGACAAATGGGCTCATTATTCCTCCATAACGAGGCTCAACAGAAAATTTCTGGCAGATTTCCGGCAAATTTCCAGTGGGCTGTATATTTTTTTCACATGTTGGTTTGAACTTTACGTGGCAAGTATCCTCCGCCAATGGGAAATAAAAATGATGATTTTCAGAAGCATAGTTTACTTCGAATAAAGTTCTCAGATCTGCTTTAAATCTATTAGGCGAGTAACTTTTGCCAAAGGGATGAATGTGGTGAATTTTGAGGCATACACTTGATTAAAGAATCAAGAAATTTTGGACTGTTAACTTTTACGACCGAGGCGCTAGCGGGCTTCAAAGATATAGTGTTCGGAGAATTTTCTTCTAGTATAGGGAGTGATTTTTAAGCAATAATCGTTAAGAACGTTCACCATCAGAATTGATAAATACTTGTCTTCACCTGTTTCTAGTGCTATCCTGCTTAAATCTTGCTTTCTAGGGCTATAATAGGAGGAAAATGGAGATGGCTAGGGCACATTCTGCGGATGAAGGATGACAGATTGTCAAAGATTGTCCTTTTCGGCCAACCTTCTAGGGCTAAACGAAAAGCAGGTCGTCCCCGGTTGGGATGGGAGGATGTCGTTAGGAAAGATTTAAGAGAAATGGGAACTTCCTGGGAGGGTGTAAAGAGGGAGGCTTTCAAAAGGTTGAGCTGGAGAAGGAGCGTGCGTAGCAGTATTGGCCTTAGGTGGCTTGGTGCTGCAGGGAGTTGTTAGTAGTAGTAGCGTGTCCAACTGTACTTGAATATTCATTGACATTCATTTGTCTTGCCAATCAATACTAATTATTATTTTGTTAATAGTTAGATGATTCTGTTCTCATAAAATTAAATGTATAAGAAATGTTCAAATATTTAATCCTAAAAACTAAAATAAAACTTCAACAATTTTGGAGGAGCTAATTCAAACTAGCACAAAAATTAGGTACGTTGTATGACAGAACTAAAAGATATTAAGCTGAGAACATGAAGTTTTCAAAATTTAGGAAGACGTTAGAAAAACAAACTTATTATGAGGAAACTAGAAAACCTAGAGGCTAGAAAACTTAAAAGGGTTGAATACTTGTGCTTAATTTCATTAGTGTCCAATAAATTTTCAGGCCAGGAATCCATCTTCATGTAAGTGGCTATGTAATAATTACTAATAGTAATGCAACATAATGCCAGTTGTTTTGCTATTATTGATAAAGTTGTTATGTGGCAATCAGTTTGTGAAATATGTAGAATTAAAGTTATTATCGTCAAATACGTTAGAAACAAATACAAGGTGTTACATTTTGAGACAAAGTAACACAGCTTGTATATGGTGCATTTTAGAATATGGTGCATATTGTATATATATATATGGGATATACATTGTACTGTATATATATACCATATGGTATAAATATTATATATGGTAGAATATTTTAGAATATGGTATATGGTGCATTAATAATAACATAGATTGTGTTAGGTTTCATCTTTTAGGGCAAATTAATACAACGTTGGTATATATATATATATATATATATATATATATATATATATATATATATATATATATATATATATATATATATATAATATATATATATATATATATATATATATATATATATATATATATATATATATATATATATATATATATATATATATATATATGTATATATATATATATATATATATATTGTAGAATATTTTAGAATATGGTATATGGTGCATTAATAATAACATAGATTGTGTTAGGTTTCATCTTTTTGGACAGATTAATATATATATATATATATATATATATATATATATATATATATATATATATATATATATATATATATATATATATATATACGTATATATATATATACATAGATAGATATTTTATCTATGAAATATACCTAACGCTATAAAATACACCTGCGCACATGCCTAGTGGCATAATTGAGTGCATTAAAAATTACAAAAAATTATTAAACACCATTAGCAATTTAAATGAAAACGAAAAAAAGAAAAAAAAACAAACTCAAAAACACAAACAAGCCTCTTGGACAACTGCCCAAATACAAAAAAGGTAAATAAAACCAAAGTCAACTTTAAGAGATAAAATTCCTCACCATTCTGCAAAACTGAAGGTAATCAACACACTCTCTAATATCCAGGGGACTAGAATTCCACACCTTCGGGCCGAAATGCCTCAAACTAAATCCTGCTGTAGTTGTTCGCCTACACTCGTGTGAGAAATTGAACTTGAGTGATGTCGGATATGAATGACGCTGCGAGTTAAGAGAAAATTCCATGGAAATATGATCCTAACTGGCCAAAAACGTAATTGTGACATATCTGGGATATTGCAATGAAATGAAGTTGATGTAAGGAAAAAATTCCAGCTGATCCATAAAGATGACTAACAGAAGACCTATTATCAATCTGAAAATGCATCCTCATCGCTTTATTTTGTAAAATTTTCGTCAAATTTTAAAATTTGTAAAATTTGATATATATATATATATATATATATATATATATATATATATATATATATATATATGGTAGAATATTTTAGAATATGGTATATGGTGCATTAATAATAACATAGATTGTGTTAGGTTTCATCTTTTTGGACAGATTAATACTACGTTGGCTTTTACATATGCTGCATTTTAAAAGCAATAACAATGATTGTGTGTCTGAAATAGGAAATAAATTCATTTTACGCAGAAGCAATACATCCTGAGATCGCCTTTAAAGTACCAACAGTTTTTATTAAATGATTAAACCTTTACCAGTATTTCATTAGTAGTAGTCTATGAACTAACACTACTGAAAAGCATAGTAGAATAAATGAAAGTACCAAATACCACAATCAAAGGTAATAATCAAATATAAACATCAAACCAGTCTTCTGGTAGAATACAAAAAACTATTCAAACATTTCCTCTCGCCCTGGACCCATCTTAAAAAAAAAAAATCTCGCCTTGGACCCTGAAACCCCAAAATATCTCGCGCTGTGCCCATCTTAGTTTTATTTATACCCCAAAATCTAGATTCTGCAGTTTTCTTTTGGTTGTTTCAGGATTATAAAGTTTTGAGGGCCTCACATTTTTTCAGTGTTCCCATGTTGAACCTTAACAGTAAATTAAATAAAAAAAACAAGTTTTTTAAACTGAAAGTAAGGAGCGACATTAAAACTTAAAACGAACAGAAATTATTCCGTATATGAAAGGGGCTGTCCCCTCCTCAACGCCTCGCTCTTTACGCTAAAGTTTTTTATTGTTTTAAAAAATAAAGTTGTGAGACAGAGTCAAACTTTAGCGTAAAGAGCGAGGCGTTGAGGAGGGGACAGCCCCTTTCATATACGGAATAATTTCTGTTCGTTTTAAGTTTTAATGTCGCTCCTTACTTTCAGTTTAAAAAACTTGTTTTTTTTATTTAATTTTTGAACGTTTTCGAATTAATGCAGGTTTTGATTTTGGCTCACCGTACATGAATAATTAAAACAAAATTTGCATATTATATTTGGTTAAATGGCTTTCTCGAAACTTGTTTAATTTTATTTACGAACGTTTTTATTAGTAATAAATATACGTAACTTAGAATTAACTTACGTAACGAACTTCTATTTTCATAAATTTTTAACACGTATATTAGGGGGTTCGCCCCCTAGTCAATACCCTGCTCTTTAAACTATAGTTCGAATTTTTTTTTCCAGTTCTTTAAAAATGACCTCTTAATCACAATCAGTTGAAAAACTTGTTTTTTTTTATTTAATTCCTGATCTTTTTCTTTAATAATGCTGGGAACTCCGGCGCCCCCTGCATAGCAATGTCCCGTCCCCCATGTCATCTGCCTGCCTGGAACGCGCCTTCCATATAGCGCCCCACCCTCTCCTTCCCCCACCTACCAGAAAAAATCTCCTCTGAAAAAGTCTGTATACTTCCCAATAACCAATACTATATGTTAACATTGAGTAAAGTTCATAACTTTCAGCCCTCCCCCTGGGGACTTTGGGGGATCAAGTCATCCTAAAAGACATTTTTATCATATTTTCGACCATGCTGAACAAAATGGCTATTTCAACGTTTTGATCGGGTGACTTTGGGAAAAAAATGAGTCTGGAAGGGGGCCTAGTTGCCCGCCATTTTTTTTGGTCTCTTAAAAAGGGAACTAGAACTTTTAATTCCCATTCCAATGAGCCTTCTTACGATATTCTAGGACAACTAGTTCAATACGATTCCACCTGGGAAAAAAAAAAAAAAAAAAAAAAAAAAAAAAAAAAAAAAAAACACGCATCCGGTTAATTTATTCGTGAAAAAAAATTAAAAATAACAAATTTTTTATTTTTGAGGTTTTAACCACTAAAGTAGGGTTCTATTATACGCTGAATATGATGGTGTGATTTTCATTAAGGTTCTATAACTGTTAGGGGGTCTTTCCCCCTTTTTTCGAAAATCAGCCAAATTTTCTCAGGCACGTAACTTTTGATGGGTAAGATTAAACTTAATGAAACTTATATATTTGAAATCAGAATTAAAATCTGATTCTTTTGATGTATCTATTGGTATCAAAATCCCGTTTTTTAGAGTTTCGGTTACCATTGAGCCGGGTCGCTCCTTACTTACAGTTCGTTACCACGAACTGTTTGATAAGAGAAAGTAAATAGCCAGATCTGACAACGCTCTTCGTCCGTTATGTCAAACATTAAAAATCAGATGGTTCACAAAGATAATTACACCTTCAAAGGAAAGCTTGACTTTCTTAAGCTGTTGTTGTCATGTGTTTTCAGCTAATATTTTGCTGATTTTTCGCTCATATATCTTTCTTTTATTTGGTGCTCGCTACTACCAAAAACTGCGCTTTTTTTGTTTGGTGCCCGCTGCTGCCAGTTACTTTCTTAAGCTGTTGGTGTCAGGTCTTTTCAGCATATATTTTGCTGATTTTTCACCCATCTTTCTTTATTTTTATTTGGTACCCGCTACTACCAAAAACTTCCTTTTTTTTGTTTAGTGCCCGCTACTGCCAGTTACTTTCTTAAGCTGTTGGTGTCAGGTGTTTTCAGCTAATATTTTTCTGATTTTTCGCCCATCTTTCTTAATTTTTATTTGGTGCCCGCTACTACGAAAAATTTTCCTTTTTTTATTTGGTGTCCGCTACTACCAAAAACTTTTCTTTTTTTGTTTAGTGCCCGCTACTGCCAGTTACTTTCTTAAGCTGTTGGTGTCAGGTGTTTTCAGCTAATATTTTGCTGATTTTTCACCCATCTTTCTTTTTTTTAATTATTTGGTGCTCGCTACTACCAAAAACTAGATAACTGCAAGTGAAGGTCTTTTTCACTAACATTTAATAATATTTTTATATTATTAACATCACTAATAATTTTCACTAATATACTATTTTTTAAGATATATGGTTTTGTAGGTTTCCACTTAACCAATTCAAATAATCAGTTTTTATTTTTTTGTCCTTGACACTTGATCTGTCCGTTAATTTTGAATTAAAATCAAGTATATTGCAGTAGGAATCAAGACATGGCTAATTGTAGAACAAGCCAAGACATATAGTCCGAGTAATTGAGAGGCGAATCTGGGATAAGCCCTTTTTAGGATTGTGTAAAAATGATGTCATTTTATTTGTTGATAGATAAGTCTATCTATCATCCATCCATAGGTCATTCCTAGGGCAGAACTAAGGTAGAGAGTCATAGAATTAAGGGATGAAAGACATTTTGAAAATAAGAAACGTGTTATCATTGTATTTTTTTATTTTTTTTACACAACCTTTTAAAGCTTTGAAAGATTGACAATTTGTGGTTTCATCGATAATGAAGAAACAAAACCAAATAACACGTGTTGCGGATCGCAACCAAAGATTCACGATACTTCACGTTGCGTAAGCAAAGTAAATCTAGTTTATATTTATATTTGGTTTTCTATTAGTTCTGTGGTGATTTTATCTTTATTTTGACCCCTTTTTTCTTCATAACAAAAGCTTTCTAATTAAAGTAATCGAAATAGGATTGAAATTTTAAAATCTGCGCATATCTAACTTGTGATATTTTAAGATTAAAATGTCGAATGCTATAAAAACGAAAATGATTTATGATGTTTTTCATAAGTTTAACAAATTTATCTATTTGCATAAATTTTATCAAATTTATCGTGCAATAAAATAAAATTTGATCATAATAAGGATTAATATTTTCAAAAATTTGTCCCTGTATAAATCATTATAATTAGGGATTAAACTGGCGCTAAAAAATGAGCAAATGAGTTCTGGTAAGGTTTGGTGTTCAAAGTTTGTTTGGAGTAAAGACTGTTTTTTAGTAATTTTTTAGTATTTTTTCTATTTTTTTAAGTTTATGACTATTTTTTTTTAAATCTAGTGTCATGGTTAGTAAGCAAGTTATTCTGATAAGGAATGAATACATGGCGGGAATTTCGAACTGAAATTATAAGTCCGATCTTTATATTAATTTAATTGAGCCTGATTTAATTAATAACATTAAAGTAAGTAAATAGCGACGAAGACCACAATGCCTTTCCATCATAAAAATTAAACATTTGTTATTTAAAATCCGTATGATTTACTGTAACTTAAGCTGTTGTAATTTAAATTTTGTGCTAAGTAAAGACTGTTTTTGAATATTTTTTTTCTGATAAAAACTGAGTATACCGTGAGGTATATCAAACTGAAGAAAAATAAAGCCTAATTTAATTTACAATATTTGAAGATAAAAGATTTTGAAAAAATACACAAATTTTTTCCTTTTTTCCGCTATTTATTCTCTGTGTTATGGGTTACGTATTAGGAAAAATCGTTAATGTATGAGAAATTATGACATGTTAATAGCTGTGTGAAATTATGATATGATAATGCCTGCGAAAACAATGCCTGCGTGTCCTATCTGTATATGACATGTGGGTATTGGTACCACCGAGAAATAGAAAGTACCACCGAGGGGCAAATGGGCAAAATGGGCAAATAGATTAAAATGGGCAAAGCCTACGAAAAGAACAGGCATACCTGTTCTTCTCGTAGGTTTTTTTAGAATTCAAACGTAAAGTGAGCAGGAATCACAACGAATACTAAGTTCCAACCTAAAACAAATAGAAATAAGGTTGGTTTACTGACCCTCAAAGCTCTAAAAAGTTAAGATGTCAATTAAGAAAAAGAAATGTTACAAGAATTACAGAATTAGAAGAGAAATATTAAGAATTACAAAAGTTACCGTTTAATTTAAATAAAAATTATGAACTTTCTGACAATTAATTTAGTTTTTTTATAGACTTCGTTTTCATCTCTTATTTTTCCTCTAAATCCGTTCGTTTCAAAAATTGTAGAAAGCCAATTAGCTAAAAAAAAAAAAAGCTGGCAATTTAAGCTATCTATTGAGAAATCTGTTTCTAAGTTTATTTCTGCCCCCACCCTGTGTCAACCCGTACAAATTCTTGGGTACGTTCCTATATAGAATAAAGGACCTTTGTAGAGCCAACGTAAGGCATGTCTTCTTTCACCTTAATCGCATGTGTCCATTGTGACTTAGTAAATTTTCTAATGTATTATCAACACTTAGGGGGGTGGGTCAATTTTGCTGTTTTTTGAATTTTTTTCGAAAAGAAATGCCAAAAGAGAGTATTTCTCAATAAAAATTTCAGAAAATATACTGTCGAAAATTTAGAGGAAGCAATCGCCGATCACCTCTGCAATTGACACACTTGGGTGTGACTCGCTTTTTTTCACCGTACAAGTCAAAATTTTTCTTTTAGAATTCCAGAACCTGCTCTGCCGCCCGCTAGCTTACTCCCCAGTCTTGTATTGGACACATTGCCAATTGCAGTAGTAGCCTACGCTGTCAGTTTATCAATGGGGAAAATATTTGCGCAAAAACATCGCTACATCGTTGACTCAAATCAGGAGCTGTTGGCCCAAGGTTTAGCCAATGTTGGTGGATCTTTCTTTTCAGCTCTGCCAATTTCGGCTAGTCTATCTAGGAGTCTGATTCAGGAGTCGGTTGGAGGGAAAACTCAGATAGCCAGTATTGTTTCATGCTTCTTATTGCTGATGGTTCTGTTGTTCATTGGACCGTTTTTTGAGCCCCTGCCCCTCGTATGTATAGCTCACATATTACCTATAGCTCGTATTTTATAGCTCGTATTACATATAGCTCGTATTACATATTACATATAGCTCATATTGTATAGCTCGTATTACATATTACATATAGCTCGTATTGTATAGCTCGTATTACATATTACATATAGCTCGTATTGTATAGCTCTTGTTACATATTACATACAGCTCGTATTGTATAGCTCGTCATACATATTACATAGAGCTCATATTGTATAGCTCGTATTAAATATTACATATAGCTCGTATTGTATAGCTCTTGTTACATATTACACATAGCTCGTATTGCATAGCTCGTCATACATATTACATAGAGCTCGTATTTAATATTACATATAGCTCATATTGTATAGCTCGTATTAAATATTACATATAGCTCGTATTGTATAGCTCTTGTTACATATTACATAGAGCTCGTATTGTATAGCTCGTCATGCATATTACATATAGCTCGTATTGTATAGCTCTTGTTACATATAGACTCATAGACTCATAGACTCATTTATTTATAAACAACTATCGTAGCCGTGGCCGAAGCCCCGACTAAATGGCGCTGTTTAGTACATTACATAAAACTGGTCACTGGCGGTTTAAATAACTGACAAAAAAAGGCACGAAAGAATTGCTGTGACGGGTTGTTCGACACTTTGGCGGCACTAGTTGATTTTTATGGCGGGTGTTGGCGGTGATAGGTGCAGGAGGGGGAAGCAACGAACGGTGTTTCTGGGACGAAAGAAGGGACTGCCCAAAATTGCACATTAACTGTAAGCGCCTATCACGCAACGTTGGCAGTCGTAAGGTACTAAGGGCAGCCTCATAAGAGTTGAATTTCGGGCCTAGTATCACTTTCACTGCCCGTTTTTGAATGGCTTCCAGATCTTCACTTAGGTATTCAATATTATGAGCCTGAGGGCCCCACACAGGACACGCATATTCAAGGATTGGGCGCACATACGTGACGTAAACCGTCTTCAGCTGACTTTGTGAGAAACCCAGTCGGCGCAAGGTAATTAGCGACTGTAATGCGCAACTACCTTTTTTCACCAGACCGGCGATGTGCGCGCTAAATGAACAGTCGTCACTGAAAGTAACCCCGAGAATCACTGAGGTTGAGGTAGTAGGGTACCAAGGAACCGGGAATGAGAGGTCACGCTTAAGCGGATTAAACCTCATGACTTTTGTTTTATTCATATTAAGCTGGAGGTCGTTAATGCTACACGCCTCGAGAAAGGAGTTCCTGATCTCACTGCTGAACTGGGGATACACGTCTGACTTTTCAGCAAGATATTTCAGAAGTAGGGAGAGATCGTCCACGTATTTGAATCTGTCTTCAAACTCGAGGGTAATGTAGTTAATTACCGCTAAAAACAAAAGAGCTGCCAGCTTAGTGCCTTGTGGTGCGCCACACGTTAGTTCAGCCCACTCAGAGTTTAAGTCACTAGGGAAGAGAGCATAGACACACTGACAGCGGTTACGCAGGAAGTCAACAACTAAGAGCAAAATATGCTTCCTAGCGCCCATCTTTTTGAGGTTATTTGCTGCTGTATAGTGGCGGATCAAGTCAAAAGCCTTACGATAGTCGACTAAAAGCAGGTCAACGAGGCTACTGCCTTTGTCCAACCACTCGGTAATCAGGTGGTAGAGACGTACTAGATAATGCGTCGTACTACTCCCTTTCAAGCAGCCGTACTGAAACGGATCTAGGGCTGGCTGAACTTGGGCTAGGAGCTCTCTATAAATAAAAGATTCAGTCACTTTAGCCATATTAGGCGTAATAGAAATCGGACGAAGTTGATTGCAGGACTTCGGGTCTTTGACTTTAGGTAAGACGCGGACGTAGGCTTTTTCCAAGCACTCGGGAATTTGTGCTCCTTGAACGACTGATTGATCACTGATGAGAGTGGTTTTGCTAAAAACATAGAATATTCTCTTAAAAGTTTAACTGGCAATTCTCCTGGGTAAGAAGCACAGTTGCTTTTTAACTTTTGAAGTTCTTTATACACCGCGAACTCTGATACTTCAACGATTGTATCTTCAGAGACGTCAGCAATGAGGGCTTCGATTTCGGCTTCAGTGAAGGACGGGTGAGTAGTACAGATTGAAGTGAAGAAGGCGTTCACTTCGGCTGATTTTATCAGCGTTTTGTCGTCTTTCTGTATCTTAATTTCACTGGTGGTACGTTTACCGGTAAGACGCTTGACTTCAGAGTGCCACCTACGGGGCTCACCTTGAAGGAGAGGCGAGACTTTGTCATGAACGTACCTTTTCTGCGCTGCTCGTAACAGTTTAACAATGCGGTTACGAAGTTTGTTTGCTTGAACAATATCCCCACTGCGATGTAACTGGCAGCGAGTTAAGATAAGCTTCTTTAGATCGGGTGTTACCCAAGGTTTGTCAGTATCACTAACAGTTATTTTTTTCTCAGGGAAATGTTCGTGATATTTACATGACAGCAAAGAGTTGAAAGTATCAACTTTCTGGTCGATATCTGTCATAGAGCAAATCTCATCAAAGTCAAACGTCCCAATCCACTGTCCAAAGGAACGAATTGCCTCTTTAGTCATAGGTCGAGTGGTAATTTTTACTTTACGAGGTGCTGGAAGGCCAACTTTGGCCTTCCAAAGAAGTGTGATATGGTCAGAGTTATGCAACGGACCGAGAGAGAAGGGTACTTCGTAATAATCGGGAATGTTCGTGAAAATAAGATCTAATATACTACCACTGACGTGAGTAGGGATTGAGACAACTTGCTTAAGGTCAAGCATGCTGGAGACCCATGCCTTATTAGTCTGATTGAAATCACCAGCGATTACAAAAGCAGGCGCTGCGTGTCTGCGGCGTAGGTCATCAGTGCAGTTTTGGATATACTGGATCAGTTCTTTTCAGTTCTTTTCTCGTATTGCATAGCTCGTCATACATATTACATAGAGCTCGTATTACATATTACATATAGCTCATATTGTATAGCTCGTATTACATATTACATATAGCTCGTATTGTATAGCTCTTGTTACATATTACATGTAGCTCGTATTGTATAGCTCGTCATACATATTACATATAGCTCGTATTAAATATTACATATAGCTCGTATTGTATAGCTCTTATTACATATTACATATAGCTCGTATTTTGTAGCTCTTCTTACATATTAAATAGAGCTCGTATTTCATATTACATATAGCTCGTATTGTATAGCTCGTATTAAATATTACATATAGCTCGTATTGTATAGCTCTTGTTACATATTACATGTAGCTCGTATTGTATAGCTCGTCATACATATTACATATAGCTCGTATTGTATTCTCGTATTTCATATTACATATAGCTCGTATTGTATAGCTACTTTTGTTTGTTTTTATGTCGTTTTTTCAAACCGTTTGTGGGAACGAGTTGTAAGTAAGCAGTGACCCGGCTCAATAGTAACCGAAACTCTAAAAAAATGAATTTTGATACCAATAGATACATCAAAAGAATCGAATTTTTATGCTGATTTCAAATATATAAGTTTCATCAAGTTTAGTCTTACCCATGAACTTACGCGCCTGAGAAAATTTGCTCGGTTTTCAAAAAAAGGGAAAACACCCCCTAAGAATGGCGTGGGGGGAGGCTAGTTGCTCTCCAATCAATTTCGACTGTTAAACAGGGTACTAGCCACTCCAGTTTCCAATTGAATGAGCCCTTTTCGAAGTTTCTGCGACAACTCCTTCGATACGAAGTCTAAGACCACGAAAAAAAAAATACATTGTGCCGACATCGTTCTTTACTTAGGCAGCGCTATTGCGCTGCCTGTGATTCTTTATTTTTTGTTTATTTTCCAAGGGTGATCGTATCGACCCAGTGGTCCTAGAATATCGCAGGAGGGCTCATTCGAACGGAAATTAAAATTTCTAGTGGCCTTTTTAAGTCACCTAAAAAAATGGAGGACAACTAGGCCCCCTCCCACGCTAATTTTTTTATCTAAAGCCACGCGATCAAAATTTTGAGATAACAATTTTGTTCAGCATGGTCGAAAAATAATAGCTATGTCTTTGAGGATGACTTAAACCCTCACAGTCCCTTGGAGAAGGGCCGTAATTTACGAACATTGCTCTATGTTTACCTGTAGCCGTGGTTATTTGAAAGTATACAGACGTTTTCAGAGGGATTTTTATCTGGTAGTGGGGACGGGCGTTGGGTGTTATATGGGAGGATCTTTCTATTGAGGAAGTTTCTCATGAGGGAAGGGACATTGCTATAAAGGGGGTGCCAGATTTCCCAGCATTATATAAAAGATGATCAAAAATTAAATTGTAAAAATAACAATTTCTTCAACCGAAAGTAACGAGCAACATCAAAACTTAAAACGAACAGAAATTATTACGTATGTGATTGTGTTCGCCCGCTAGTCATTACCTCGCTCTTTACGCAAAAGTTTTTTTTTGTATTTTCTTCAAAGCTATTTATTCTGATTAACTGCCTTTGTTATTAAGGGGTCACTATTAAAGAATTGGAACAAAATTTTAACTTTAGCGTAAAGAGCGAGGTATTGACTAGGGGAGCGAATCCCCTAATATACGTAATACAAATAGACGATTATAGAAGTTCGTTACGTAAGCTTTCGAGAAAGCCATTTAGCCAAAAAAAGTAAAATTAATATGTAAATTTCGTTTTAATTATTTATGTACTGTGAGCCAATAGAAAGTTGCATTAATTCAAACACGTTCAGAAATTAAATTTAAAAAAAAACCCAAGTTTTTTTCAACTGAAAGTAAGGAGCGACGTTAAAACGTAAAACGAACAGAAATTATTCCTTATATGAAAGGGGATGTCCCCTCCTCAGCGCCTCGCTCTTTACGCAAAAGTTTTTTTTATTGTTTTAAAAAATAGAATTGTGAGACAGAGTCAAACCTTAGCATAAAGAGCAAGGCGTTGAGGAGGGGACAGCCCCTTTCATATACGGAATAATTTTGTTCGTTTTAAGTTTTAATGCCGCTCCTTACTTTCAGTTAAAAAAAAAGCTTCTGTTTTTTATTTAATCTCTCTTAGGCTTTTGGTAACTTCTTAGAGCAATATTTATTGCAAATGATAAAAAATAATAATAATGATAATAATAATAATAATATCGGTTGCTGGTTGATCTTTCAATTCTAAATAATAGAGCTCATACCGTCTTTTTTTATATTTTTTCTAAATTTAATTGATTTTCAATTCTGGAAACTAGATTTTGTATTCTATTTTAATTCGAAAATATCAAACCAAAGGTTGGCAATCATGTTTGGGCTTCGTGTTTGCTGCTTGGATTGTTCTTTTACTAATGAGATCTTCCAGTTTGTTTCCGATTATAGTTTTTTTTAATTTTGTCTTTTTTGTTCTTTTACAATATGTTCTTCATATCAATATGCGACAAAGCAGAACAGGACAAAGGTTAAAAGAAGGCAACTAAAAAAAGAGAACCTACAGAAGTTTAGAGAGGAACTAAGTATCGTGTCATGGAAATCAGTTTATGAAGAATCTGAAAGTGCTTCTGCGGCATTCGATAAGTTCATGGACATATTGCAGCCAATATTTGAGAGAACTTGCCCAGTAAAGAGCATAAAGGTGAGGAAAAAGGAACCCCAGAAACCTTGGGTAACTATGGAGCTACTCGACTTAATTAGAAGGAGAAATACATTGTATTTGAGTTACTTAAATAGTAACCATAGTCAAGATCTTACTGAATTTAAACAAATCCGTAATAGAGTAAATCGGCTAAGGAGGTCAAGCATCCGCGAATATTATGGAGAGAAATTTAAGGAAAACAAAGGCAATACGAAAACGACTTGGAATATTATAAATGAAATCGTAAATAAGAAGAAAGAGACCGAGATTCCTGCTAGTCTGATCTTTGATGGTATATTTGTTGATGGAAATGAAGAGGTGGCTAATTTTTTTGATGAATATTTTTCTAAGATTGGTGAATCAATAAGTGAGAATCCATACGATGAAAATAATGAAATTAATGAGACGTTTAGTGATGAAAGGGGAGTTGGATTGGAAATGTCTGCAGATGAAACGAACGTTGAAGAATTAAAACAGATAATAGGATTGGTAAAATCAAGTTCTCCAGGGAATGATGGAATTAATCTGAAAGCGTTCAAGTATGTTATGGTATATTTTTTGCCTTGTATTGTTTATTTGATTAACCTTTCTTTGAAGAAAGGTGAATTTCCTACTCGTCTGAAAGAGGCTAAAGTTATTCCGCTTCACAAAGGGGGTTCAAAAACCGATCCGTCTAATTGGAGGCCGATTTCAGTATTGTCCCTATTTGCTAAGCTGTATGAAAAAGTGATGCATCGACGACTTTATAACCATCTGATTACTTACGGTTTTCATAGTGATACCAAGTTTGGATTCAGGAAAAACCACTCTGCAATACATGCAGTCCAGGACCTATTAGATTTCATGAATGGTACTCTTGAAAAAACTGTACTGGTACTTTCAGTATTTATAGACTTTAGAAAGGCTTTTGACACGGTGGTTCATAAAATTTTATTAAATAGGCTAAGCCGTTTAGGAATCCAAGGGGTTATTCTGGAATGGTTTGAATCTTATCTTGACCAGTGTATAATTCGAGTCTATTAAAAATTATATTTCAAAAACTTTTATCGTTAATTCTGGTGTGCCTCGGGGTTCCGTGCTTGGCTCACTTCTTTATCTAATTTACGTTGATACCATGCGTTTTTATATATCAGATGCACTTATAACGTCTTTTGCTGATGACACGGTGTTTACGATTACAGCTACTTGTCTAAACCAATTAATTGAGAAGACAAATAAGGCCCTCGCTGAACTGATATGTTTTACAAATTCTAGTTAATTTGTAGCGAATATTTCAAAAACAAATTTCTTGATACTTTGCAGAAATAGAGTTTCATGTGTTGTAGATAGTGAAATTGTTTTTAAGTTTGAATTTTTAAAGCATTTACATATTGTTAAATACTTGGACTTTAGTCTTGATTGTAATTTAAGTTGGATATCACACTGTGATCTTGTGGCAGTTAAGATTTCAATAGGGTTGGGTGTGATAAGAAGACTGAAAAATCAACTACCGTCAAATGTTTTACTTTTACTTTATCATTCTATTGTTAGCCCTTATTTATCGTATGGTTGCATGCTATGGACTAGTAGTTTTATTTCAAGTTTTAGAAAGGTCAAAATTTTACAGAATAAAATAGTTCGCATTTTAGGTAATTATATTCAGTTTGAAAATAGCACGTTGAATTGCTTTACAAGTTTGAAAATTTTAAATATTTATCAGTTACGGGATTACCAGTTAGCAATTTTTACTTATCAATGTTTGAATAAGTGTTCACCGGAGGTATTTTGGGAAATTTTTAAAGCTAACTCATCTTATCACTGTTATGAGACTAGAAATGCAAATGACCTTGCATCGGAGTTCCGAAATACTCAACGTGCTGCGTTTCTGCCTCATTTTGCGGGACCGGTGGTGTGGAATTCCCTCCCGGATACTATTAGACATGCTGATAATGTAAGCCAGCTCAAGAGTAGATTGAAGCGTTACCTTTTGGGTTATAATTTGAATGATTAGATTTTTGAATTTGATTAATGTTTGGTATGAAAATTGTTTGGACAGATAATGGTCGCATTTTCACGAAATTACCCAGCCAAAGCGCATGCAGTCGGCTCTATAGCCTAGCTGATACTTATTGATTTTGTCATAGTTGATTTAGTTAGATGTATCTCATTTTTTTTTTTCTTTTTTTTTTGAGTGGATGTTTTAAGGATGATATTTGATATTTCTCACTTTCGATTTCTAGAGTGTAATACTTTTAGAGTAGGAGATGTTCTTTATGTTGATTTAGTTCAAGTGCTGATTTTTCCCCGTAAAGAGATAGTTTTTATGTGGATGTAGAGCTTTATAATAATGGATTTGCAGCCATCGTAAACAAACCTTCTGGTTTTTGTAGATGGCCGCTGTAAATTTGTTTGTATTTTTTTTATGCTAAATAAATTAATTTGAATTTGAATTTACTATTAAATTTTTAAGTTCTTTTTGTCAAATCTTGATAATAACTCTTTAATATTCTATTTCCTTTCTAAATTAGAAGCAAACTTTTCTAACTATAGGAGACATCGCAAGTTTTAATTCTATTAAATATTCTATTTCTTATTAAACTCTATTCTGATCAGTCTCAACAAGTTTTATATTCTTGAAATATTATTGTCTGAATGTTCTTGAAATATTTTGAAATATTCTTGATTATATTCTTGAAATATATTCTATGAAATATTCTTGTCCATTATAATCCGAACTTTATTTCGCTTTAACTCCATTGTGTTCCACTTTATAATTCGTAGTTGTAGCTTATTAGCAAAGAGAAAATACGAGTTAACAACAAAAAGGTCCTCAAAAGAAACAAGGTTAATTTTCAGCCCGTAAGTAAAATGAAAGGACAAAGCAGATACTTTGGTGTAGGCTACTTTTTTTGAATAGGCTATTTCAAAAGGTTAATTTTCTGTTTTATGGTATAGCTCGGTGACGAGAAAGATTTTTAAAAACTTTTATTTTATTTTATTCTGCATAGTTTTTGGATATTTTTACCGACAAATTATTGTATACTGTCGACTTCTCATAGAATCTTATACTGTCACATTAGATTGTAATGTGCTTTTTAAAATATTTAATACAGACTCTTATCTTCAGTAAAATTTATTATAAGATTCTTTGTCCAAGAGGGCGAGGGTTTGAATCCTAGTGTATCCAATTATTTGGTTTGTGAGGGGGGTCAGTGGCGTCACTCTGTAAGCTCAGCCAGAGTCGACCCAGCTCTTAATGGGTACCTGGAGAAATCTGGGGAAGGTAAACAGGAAGGGTGTGCGAAAGCACAGGATGGTTAGGCCCTAACTCTCCATTGCACTTCCTGGCTGAAGGGCCAAGAAACGGAGATCAGCACCGCCGGTAGGGACTGTAAAGTCCAATGCCGTGTTCTTTACCTTTTACCTTTACCAAGTTTTTCTGACATATGAAAGATGTTGGAAAAATTTGAATATGAAAAAAAGATTCCAGTGGAAGACTCGACGACTGTAAGATATTATTATTATAATATACTATGTAATATACATAGATATATAATATATATAGATATTATATTATAAGGTATTTAAGATATCCGTCACCTTTCGGATGTGAAGTTCGACGCACTATCCTATGCGAGAAAGCAGTGGATAATAACAAGGGAAACAGAATGATAATATATGCATTTGAGTGTGACGTATTCATATGAACTTTTTTTTAAGTTAAGCTTCTAAAGTAATTTTCCCAATGTCGTGGCCTATCTTGATCATTCTTTTTCAGAATGAATGATAAATATAGCCGAAGTTACAATTGTCGTTAAAAATTCTCTTGCATACAAAGTTGCTGCTTAAAAAAATTATGCAAAGTTAACCCAGGTCGGAATGTTTAAGAGTAGTAATAACGTGATTGTTGTTCACCCTTGTAATAGGTTTTTCTTTGTTAAACTTTAGCGTCAATAAGAAGAGAGGAGTAGTGATATAAGAAACCCCAAAGAATTGTTTGAGGGTATATTTTATATCATATAATTTATATAATATTTGGTGATTATTTATTAATATTTATATAATTTATTATATAATTTATATAATATTTGGTGACTGTCAGCCTTTTGGTTGATAGTTGGTTCCAGTAGTTAGTCTCTAATTTCAGTCAGCAGACGAGTTATGGAAAATATATTAAGGTCACCGGGCGTCGGGAATGAAATTTTCCGTAGTCGTGACCTATCTATATCGTTGTTTCACACCGGAAAATGTTACTATGCCAAATTTCAGAAAAAAAATAAAGCGTCGTTATGGAGAAAAATTTGTATAAACAACTCTCAATTATTACAACTATGTATAAACAACTATTGCTCGTTGAATAAGATCGATGTATATATATATGTACGAAGTGTGGCATAAAAGTAATGAGACTGATTAATTTCTTGCCAAAGTTCTTGGTTCTTTCAAACAAAAGATAAGAGGTAAAATAATATTTCCAGTAATATATCTAGCAAAAGAAAACAAAGCATACAAACAACTAATGCAGTAAGACAATGTTAAAAATGCCAATCAAGCACAAAAACGGTCAAAATTTAACACAAATTAGTAATATATATGTAAAAAGATCCATGTCCAAGAACTAAAATTAACTTTATGCGATTAATGACAAAAGACGGAGTGTGGGGGATGGGATGAATGACAATACTTTATGATAAACTGATAGGCTAAAAGAAAAAAGAATAGCCGATTTTGTATTCCAAATGAAATATTGTAAAAATAAGAAAGATCGAAACCAAAATGTCAATTAAATGTCATAATTTCAAAAATTAAAGAAAGGATTGTGGGAACGACTAGATTAAAAAAGAAATAAAGCTCAAATAAGTATCACAAATGAGCAAAAAAAAGTGGCAATAGATACAAAATATGGGCATATTTATTTTGACTATACAATATCAACTAAAATAAGAGACGGAGGAGTTGATTTTGGTTCAGGACACATACCATAAATTGTTAAGGCGCTCCAGAATAAAGGGGATAAAACTTTTTTTGAATTTCTCAGTAACATCATGGATCGGAGAGTAAATTAGGATTGCTAAGGAGGCTAAGTGGGGCAGTAGGGATATAGTGGGGTTGTGAAAATCGGGAGAGATGTCCTCAATACGGGGATTAGAAATGGGCGATTTAGCAAACTGGAAGCAAGTTTTGTACCTATGTTCTTTTAATGTGGTAATGCGTGCAGCCTTAAGGAGGAGGAAGTAGGGTAGGAGGAGGAAGTTTGCTCTCTTTGATTAGGGTCCTGAGTGAACGCTTTTGGACCAATACCATTTGTCGCTAAGTTCACTTGAAAGTTACATATGCCAAACCAGACATGTATATTCCAATAGCGGCCTGACGAAGGATGAGTAAACACGGAGGGAATGCATTCTAGGGCAATTAAATTTACTTAACAGTTTAAACATGGATAGTGAGTTCGGGGGTGGGGTGGGGGTAGTGTCCAGATAAACGGGAGTGGATTTCAAGAAGTTTATCGTCATTTTGGTGGAACTTACTATCATATTTAGATTCTTCAAATCATTCGGAACATGGGTTAGGATTTCGAGGGGGTCATTTTTAATATTCTCATGATATACTTCAAGGATCAAGTCATCTACATATATCCATCTTTGTGGGGAATTCCTTACCAATTACATTAATCATGACTAGAAATTTCCAGTGCGGTTCCTTGAAGAATTCCACAGTAAAGTTTGGAGAAAATGTTTTTGTATTTTACAACTTGTGATCTATTTGAAAGGAACGATATAATAATATTTAAGAGAGGGTGAAGTCCAAATTATCTAGTAATGACCTTGAATCTGAATGTTGTGGTCAACCAAGTCAAACGCTTTTGAAAGTTGACGCAGATAGTTGGTTTAGTTGAATTTGGTAAAACAGTTAAGACGAAGTTGGTTTAGCCAAACATTTGGTTTCTCGAGGTTACATAGGATGGTATGTACTAAGTGCACAAAGTAATGGGTGGTGGAAGTTTTCCTTAAATTACGAAAGTGTTGGATGTCAATACTTGGACTAATTTTAACTTTAAGCCAGTTACAAAGGAAACACAAAGTCACAATTTACCCAGTTTTGTGATTTGGTTCACAATATTTGATAAAGGCTCAGCAATTATGTCTGAAAAGGCTTTAATTAAGTCAATTGGGATGTTCTAAGCTTGATGTTCTAAGCTTGATGTTCTAAGCTTGATGTTCTAAGCTTTTGGATTTACACAATATCAAAGGAAGGAGGTATTGGGAGGAATACTAGGACGTACACCTCTCTGATGAGCTAAATCTGATGGTGTGGTTTTCATTAAGATTCCTTGACCTTTTGGTAGTGCCCCCCCCCTTCATAGATCGGGTAAATTTTATCAGGCTCGTAGCTTTTCATGGCTAGTAATAAACTTAATGAATCTTGTATATTTGGACTCAGAATAAAAAAAAAAATTCTTTCGATGGATCTATTGCTATCAAAAATCTCTTTTTTATAGTTTCGGCTACTATTGAGCTATTCCGTGACGCACAACGAAAACACGACTTCACTAATTTTAATCTGAAAAATCATAAAATTAACGGACGGAGTAGAAACTCGAATTAAGCTATGGGACTACGGGAGGGCTCTGATAAATGTACTCTCTCAAGCACAACAACGCAGGGTTGTCACATCGCTTGCAGTATCACTTTTTTTAGCATTGAAAACGGCTTAGTGGAGGTTAAACCTTCAATTCAGCTTTTAGTCCAGTCTCGGCTTAACTTTTATAAGGCTATAAAGCTAAGCCTCTGTCAATTTTTTTTATTTTTTTGGGTTTTTAGATCATCCTTGTTCTATCGGAGAGATCTTGACTGAGTTAGATTTTATATTTTTTTTGTATTGTTTTTGTTTATTATTATTATTATATATAGATTTTTTTATTGTTACTTTTGCATTGCATTTCGCTGAGGCAATGGCTATTAGTCATATAAGCCAATTAGTCGTTTATATTTTATTTTAATCACTGTCTTCAGAAAATGTTTTTATTAACTTTGTGTTTTTCGTACCTACACAAGAAATTATCCTTTATTTTCAAAACATTACCAATAATTAATCAAAATATTAACAATTAGGAACAAATAAGGAACAAACCAGGATGAAGCAAAGGGGAAAAAGCGAAAGAAATGTTACATAAAAATCCTATATCTTTCAGGCTGTGTTGGCTTCAATAATTGTCGTTGCATTGAAGGGGATGTTTTTACAATTTTCGGATTTGAAGAGAGCGTTACAAGTATCGTTATATGATGCGTTGGTATGGATAGCCGCTTTTGTTTCAACCGCTTTCATTGATATTGATATCGGCCTAATTATTGGCGTCTTGACTGCCCTTTTTATATTGGTTTTACAGGTGAGTTTTGTCAAGTATTGTCAATTTTTTGTCAGTGCCATATGCTGGTTTTATCACAGATTGTCGTTGCCATCGCCACTTTTTCAATCGCTTTCATTGATATTGATATCGGCCTAATTATTGGCGTCTTGACTGCCCTTTTTATATTGGTTTTACAGGTGAGTTTTGTCAAGTATTGTCAATTTTTTGTCAGTGCCATATACTGGTTTTATCACAGATTGTTGTTGCCATCGCCACTTTTTCAATCGCTTTCATCGATATTGATATCGGCCTAGTTATTGGCGTCTTGACTTCCCTTTTTATAATGGATCCACGTCTGCTTTGTCAAAAACACTAAGGAATACACGATCACTTTTTTTCCTTTTTTTCGCAACAATAATGGTTTCACATTGATAAATCAAACAAATACAACAACCACTAAGGAATACACGATCACTTTTTTTCCTTTTTTTCGCAACAATAATGGTTTCACATTGATAAATCAAACAAATACAACAACCATCTTTCCCTGAAACTTTCTAAGGCCGAACATCCCTTCAAAACGACCTTGCAATGACAACCACTCTCAACCGGAAAACAGATTAAAAATGAGGAAGAATTACATTGAAATAAAAATTTTTAATATTTAAAATTAAATCAATGATAAATAATTATAATACGTTGGATTATTTAAAAGTATACGATTGCTCCCTAACAATATAATTGTAAACAGAATTTATTCAAAATATTCCTTTGTCTCTCTTGATATTGAAAATTTTATGTGCAATATTTTTCATTTCTATAATTTCCCTAAAACTTTGTGTTAAGCCTCCACTTTCATTAGTTAATATTATTTTTCAAATGCTTGATTCTGCCACCGAAAACCATAAATATGCATTGCAAATGCTGACGAACAAGTCTTGTATTTGACTAAGTTGGTCAAAAGAGCACCGCTCTCCTCCCCCTCCTTCTTGTGAATATAGCCCCCCCCCCTTCTAGTGTCTGCTAGAATGTCACTATATTATTATTCTTCATTTTTAAAAAGAAAGTCTATAGTCATTACTGCTATTATTACGAAACTAGATATATAATAGATCATTTTATCTTTGAAATTAGTTTTTAATTAAAATTAAACTAACTAATAAATGACATTTGATCATTAATTTAATTAATTGATTAAAATTGATTTTGGACTAAATTTTATTTATTTTAGTAAACTGCATTTTCACTCTGTATTTTACGAGCTATTTAAAGCATAGCGTATATTAAATACGTAAACCCCCACCCCTAAACTCCACAAAACAACATTTATCTAGCAAATACTCGTTTGTCTGGTTTCCTGTAGTATTTCTGTGTACAGTATATAGCGGTAGGTGAGATATAATGCACAAGTACTGAGACGCTTAGTGGCTCCCTTCAAAACCTCTGATCATATCTGCGTGGTTTTGTAAAATTCCTACTACTACTAACAACTCACCGCAGCACCAAGCCGCCTGAGGCCAACACAGCTACGCACGCTCCTCCTCCATCCCAATCTATTCAAAGCCTCCCTTTTTACACCCGCCCATGAAGTTCCCATTTCCTTTAAATCTTTCTTTATGACGTCCTCCCACCCCAGACGCACTTGAATCTTTGTGTTGGATGATTCTTCATTCCTAGTTTGGGCTATATAATCCTCTCTCTTTCTCTGTTAAGTAACTCCTTGTATATTGTATTTTTCTGTAGTGTTTTTTAATAATTTTTGTTTATATCAGGCATATAAGCCCCATGCTTGTTTACTTGGCAACGTTCCAGGGACTGAACTATATCTAGATGTTTCGAAGTACAGTCAAGTAAGTTTGTCTTATCTTTTATTGCTTCCTTTTCTGTGATTTTCTTTTCTTTATTCTTTTCTTAGCTGTAACTTTATCTTATCTTTTATTTCTTCCTTTTCTGGTATTTTCTTTTCCTTATTCTTTTCTTTGCTGTAAGTTTGTCTTATCTTTTATTGCTTCCTTTTTTGTGATTTTTCTTTTTCCTTATTCTTTTCTTAGCTGTAAGTTTATCTTATCTTTTATTTCTTCCTTTTCTGTGATTTTCTTTTCTTTATTCTTTTCTTAGCTGTAAGTTTATCTTATCTTTTATTTCTTCCTTTTCTGTGATTTTCTTTTCTTTATTCTTTTGTTAGCTGTAAGTTTGTCTTATCTTTTATTTCTTCCTTTTCTGTGATTTTCTTTTCCTTATTCTTTTGTTTGCTTATTCATTGTTTTAAGAAATGTTGCAGAGATTTATTGCTTGCATTTGCTGATGAAATGTCCATCTAAAAGAAATCGATTCAATATCTTGATTATAATACATTGGTCCCAACGGCAAAACTTGATAGGGATAGAGGAGGGAATCGTCAGTATATCTTCATTAGTGATTCAAAAAAATCATCATCCTCCTTTAAGTTTTCTTGAATTAATGGGGATAGGGGAGGGTATCGTCAGTATATCTTCATTATTGATTAAAAAAAAATCATCATCCTCCTATTTAAGTTTTCTTGAAATAATGGGGATAGGGAGGGCAACGTCAGTATATCTGCATTAATGATATAAAAAAAATCATCATCCTCCTCTTTAAGTTTTCTTGAAATAATGGGGATAGGGGAGGGTATCGTCGGTATATCTTCATTAATGATTCAAAAAAATCATCATCCTCCTCTTTAGGTTTTCTTGAATTTATTGGGATAGGGGAGGGCATCGTCAGTATATCTTCATTAGTTATTCAAAAATCATCATCCTCCTCTTTAAGTTTTCTTGAATTAATTGGGATAGGGGAGGGTATCGTCAGTATATCTTCATTAGTGATTCAAAAAAATCATCATCCTCCTATTTAAGTTTCCTTGAAATAATGGGGATAGGGGAGGGCATCGTCAGTATATCTTCATTAGTGATTCAAAAAAATCATCATCCTCCTATTTAAGTTTTCTTGAAATAATGGGGATAGGGGAGCGCATCGTCAGTATATCTTCATTAGTGATTCAAAAAAATCATCATCCTCTTTAAGTTTTCTTGAATTAATTGGGATAGGGGCGGGCATCGTCAGTATATCTTCATTAGTGATTAAAAAGAATCGTCATCCTCCTATTTAAGTTTTCTTGAAATAATGGGGACAGTGGAGCGCATCGTCAGTATATCTTCATTAGCGATTCAAGAAATCATCATCCTCCTATTTAAGTTTTCTTAAAATAATGGGGATAGGGGAGGGTATCGTCAGTATATCTTCGTTAATGATTAAAAAAATCATCATCCTCCTCTTTAATTTTTCTTGAATTAATTGGGATAGGGGAGGGCATCGTCAGTATATCTTCATTAGTGATTAAAAAGAATCGTCATCCTCCTATTTAAGTTTTCTTGAAATAATGGGGACAAGGGAGCGCATCATCAGTATATCTTCATTAGCGATTCAAGAAATCATCATCCTCCTATTTAAGTTTTCTTAAAATAATGGGGATAGGGGAGGGTATCGTCAGAATATCTTCATTAATGATTCAAAAAAATCATCATCCTCCTCTTTAAGTTTTCTTGAATTAATTGGGATAGGGGAGGGCATCGTCAGTATATCTTCATTAGTGATTAAAAAGAATCGTCATCCTCCTATTTAAGTTTTCTTGAAATAATGGGGACAGGGAGCGCATCGTCAGTATATCTTCATTAGCGATTCAAGAAATCATCATCCTCCTATTTAAGTTTTCTTGAAATAATGGGGATAGGGGAGGGTATCGTTAGTATATCTTCATTAGTGATTCAAAAAATCATCATCCTCCTATTTAAGTTTTCTTCAAATAATGGGGACAGGGGAGCGCATCGTCAGTATATCTTCATTAGCGATTCAAGAAATCATCATCCTCCTATTTAAGTTTTCCTGAATTAATTGGGATAGGGGAGGGCATCGTCAGTATATCTTCATTAGTGATTCAAAAAATCATCATCCTCCTCTTTAGGTTTTCTTAAAATAATTGGAACAGGGGAGCGCATCGTCAGTATATCTTCATTAGCGATTCAAGAAATCATCATCCTCCTATTTAAGTTTTCTTGAAATAATGGGGATAGGGGAGGGTATCGTCAGTATATCTTCATTAGTGATTCAAAAAATCATCATCCTCCTATTTAAGTTTTCTTGAAATAATGGGGATAGGGGAGGGTATCGTCAGTATATCTTCATTATTGATTAAAAAAATAATCATCCTCCTATTTAAGTTTTCTTCAATTAATTGGGATAGGGGAGGGCAACGTCAGTATATCTTAATTAGTGATTCAAAAAATCATCCTCCTATTCAACTTTTCTTGAAATAATGGGGACAGGGGAGCGCATCGTCAGTATATCTTCATTAGAGATTCAAGAAATAATCATCCTCCTATTTAAGTTTTCTTGAAATAATGGGGATAGGGGAGGGTATCGTCAGTATATCTTAGTTAATGATTCAAAAAAATCATCATCCTCCTCTTTAAGTTTTCTTGAATTAATTGGGATAGGGGAGGGTATCGTCAGTATATCTTCATTAATGATTCAAAAAAATCATCATCCTCCTCTTTAAGTTTTCTTGATTTTATTGGGATAGGGGAGCGAATCTTGATCTTAATTAATTAATCAAAAAAATCATCATCCTCCTCGTTAAGTTTTCTTGAATTAATTGGGATAGGGGAGGGTATCGTAATTATATCTTAATTAATTATTAAAAAAAAACATAATCCTCTTTAAGTTTTATTGAATTAATTGGCAGAGGGGAGCGAATCGTCAGTATATCTTCATTAGATATTCAATAAATCATACTCAACCTATTTAAGTTTTATTTAAATAATTGGGAAAGGGGAGCTCATCGTCTTTATATCATCATTATATATACATGAAATCATCATCCTCCTATTTAAGTTTTCTTGAATTAATTGGGATAGGGGAGGGCATCGTCAGTATATCTTCATTAGCGATTCAAGAAATCATCATCCTCCTATTTAAGTTTTCTTGAAATAATGGGGACAGGGGAGCTCATCGTCTGTATATCTTCATTATCTATTCAAGAAATCATCATCCTCCTCTTTAAGTTTTCTTGAATTAATTGGGATAGGGGAGGGCATCGTCAGTATATCTTCATTAACGATTCAAGAAATCATAATCCTCCTATTTAAGTTTTCTTGAAATAATGGGGACAGGGGAGCGCATCGTCAGTATATCTTCATTAGAGATTCAAAAAATCATTATCCTCCTATTTAAGTTTTCTTTAATTAATGGGGATAGGGGAGGGTATCGTCAGTATATCTTCATTAATGATTCAAAAAAATCATCATCCTCCTCTTTATGTTTTCTTGAAATAATTGGAACAGGGGAGCGCATCGTCAGTATATCTTCATTAGCGATTCAAGAAATCATCATCCTCCTATTTAAGTTTCCTTGAAATAATGGGGAAAGGGGAGGGTATCGTAAGTATATCTTCATTAATGATTAAAAAAATCATCATCCTCCTATTTAAGTTTTATTGAATTAATTGGGATATGGGAGGGAATCGTCAGTATATCTTCATTAGAGATTCAACAAATCATCATCCTCCTATTTAAGTTTTCTTTAAATAGTGGGGATATGGGAGGGTATCGTCAGTATATCTTAATTAATGTTTAAAAAAAATCATCCTCCTCCTCTTTAAGTTTTCTGGAATTAATTGGGATAGGGGAGGGTATCGTCAGTATATATTCATTAAAGATTAAAAAAAATCATCATCCTCCTATTTATTTTTTCTTGAATTAATTGGTTTAGGGGAGCGCATCGTCAGTATATCTTCATTAGAGATTCAAGAAATAAATATACACCTATTTAAGTTTTCTTTAATTAATTTGGATAGGGGAGGGTATAGTCAGTATATCTTCATTAATGATTAAAACAAAACATCATCCTCCTATTTATGTTTTATTGAAATAATGGGTACAGGGGAGCGCATCGTCAGTATATCTTCATTAGCGATTAAAGAAATCATCATCCTCCTATTTAAGTTTCCTTGAAATAATGGGGAAAGGGGAGGGTATCGTCAGTATATCTTCATTAATGATTAAAAAAAACCATCATCCTCCTCTTTAAGTTTTCTTGAATTAATTGGGATATGGGAGGGCATCGTCAGTATATCTTCATTAGTGATTCAACAAATCATAATCCTCCTATTTAAGTTTTCTTAAAATAATGGGGATAGGGGAGGGTATCGTCAGTATATCTTCATTAATGATTCAAAAAAATCATCATCCTCCTCTTTAAGTTTTCTTGAATTAATTGGGATAGGGGAGGGTATCGTCAGTATATCTTCATTAGAGATTCAAAAAATCATCATCCTCCTATTTAAGTTTTCTTAAAATAATGGGGATAGGGGAGGGTATCGTCAGTATATCTTCATTAGGGATTCAAGAAATCATCATCCTCCTATTTAAGTTTCCTTGAAATAATGGGGATAGGGGAGGGTATCGTCAGTATATCTTCATTAATGATTAAAAAAAACCATCATCCTCCTCTTTAAGTTTTCTTGAATTAATTGGGATAGGGGAGGGCATCATCAGTATATCTTCATTAGTGATTCAAAAAATCATCATCCTCCTATTTAAGTTTTCTTGAAATAATGGGGACAGGGGAGCGCATCGTCAGTATATCTTCATTAGTGATTCAATAAATCATCATCCTCCTATTTAAGTTTTCTTAAAATAATGGGGATAGGGGAGGGTATCGTCAGTATATCTTCATTAATGATTCAAAAAAATCATCATCCTCCTCTTTAAGTTTTCTTGAATTAATTGGGATATGGGAGGGCATCGTCAGTATATCTTCATTAGTGATTCAAAAAATCATCATCCTCCTATTTAAGTTTTCATAAAATAATGGGGATAGGGAGGTATCGTCAGAATATCTTCATTAATGATTAAAAAATCATCATCCTCCTCTTTAAGTTTTCTTGAATTAATTGGGATAGGGGAGGGTATCGTCAGTATATCTTCATTAATGATTCAAAAAAATCATCATCCTCCTCTTTAAGTTTTCTTGAATTAATTGGGATAGGGGAGGGCATCGTCATCTTCCTTAATGATTCAAAAAAATCATCATCCTCCTATTTAAGTTTTCTTAAAATAATGGGGATAGGGGAGGGCATCGTCAGTATATCTTCATTAATGATTAAAAAAATCATCATCCTCCTCTTTAAGTTTTCTTGAATTAATTGGGATATGGGAGGGTATCGTCAGTATATCTTCATTAATGATTAAAAAAAATCATCATCCTCCTCTTTAAGTTTTCTTGAATTAATTGGGATAGGGGAGGGTATCGTCAGTATATCTTCATTAGTGATTCAAAAAATCATCATCCTCCTATTTAAGTTTTCTTGAAATAATGGGGATAGGGGAGGGTATCGTCAGTATATCTTCATTAATGATTAAAAAAATCATCATCCTCCTCTTTAAGTTTTCTTGAATTAATTGGGATAGGGGAGCGCATCGTCAGTATATCTTCATTAGTTATTCAAAAAAATCATCATCCTCCTCTTTAAGTTTTCTTGAATTAATTGGGATAGGGGAGGGCATCGTCAGTATATCTTCATTAGCGATTCAAGAAATCATCATCCTCCTATTTAAGTTTTCTTGAAATAATGGGGACAGGGGAGGGTATCGTCAGTATATCTTCATTATCGATTCAAGAAATCATCATCCTCCTCTTTAAGTTTTATTGAATTAATTGGGATAGGGGAGGGGATCGTCAGTATATATTAGTTAATGATTAAAAAAAATCATCATCCTCCTCTTTAAGTTTTCTTGAATTAATTGGGATAGGGGAGGGTATCGTCAGTATATCTTCATTAATGATTCAAAAAAATCATCATCCTCCTCTTTATGTTTTCTTGAATTAATTGGGATAGGGGAGCGCATCGTGATCTTAATTAATGAATCAAAAAAATCATCCTCCTCCTAGTTAAGTTTTCTTGAAATCATGGTGATAGGGGAGGGTATCTTAATTATATATTAATTAATTATTAAAAAAAATCATACTAATAATATTTCAGTTTTCTTGAATTTATGGGTAAAGGGGAGCGCATCGTCAGTCTATCTTAAGTATAGATTAAATAAATCATCCTACTCCTCTTTAAGTTTTCTTTAAATAATGGGAATAGGGGAGCGATTCGTCATTATATCTTCATTAGAGATACAATAAATCATCATCCTCCTCCTTAAGTTTCCTTGAAATAATGGGGAAAGGGGAGGGGATCGTCAGTATATCTTCATTAATGATTAAAAAAAATCATCATCCTCCTATTTAGGTTTTCTTGAAATAATTGGGATATGGGAGGGTATCGTCAGTATATCTTCATTAATGATTCAAAAAAATCATCACCCTCGCCTTTAAGTTTTCTTGAATTAATTGGGATAGGGGAGGGCATCGTCAGTATATCTTCATTAGTGATTCAAAAAATCATCATCCTCCTATTTAAGTTTTCTTAAAATAATGGGGATAGGGGAGGGTATCGTCAGAATATCTTCATTAATGATTAAAAAAATCATCATCCTCCTCTTTAAGTTTTCTTGAATTACTTGGGATAGGGGAGCGCATCGTCAGTATATCTTCATTAGAGATACAAGAAATCATTATCCTCCTATTTAAGTTTTCTTGAAATAATTGGGATAGGGGAGGGTATCGTCAGTATATCTTCGTTAATGATTCAAAAAAAACATCATCCTCCTCTTAAGTTTTCTTGAATTAATTGGGATAGGGGAGGGCATCATCAGTATATCTTCATTAGTGATTCAAAAAATCATCATCCTCCTATTTAAGTTTTCTTGAAATAATGGGGACAGGTGAGCGCATCGTCAGTATATCTTCATTAGAGAATCAAGAAATCATCATCCTCCTCTTCAGGTTTTCTTAAAATAATGGGAACAGTGGAGCGCATCGTCAGTATATCTTCATTAGCGATTCAAGAAATCATCATACTCCTATTTAAGTTTCATTGAAATAATGGGGATAGGGGAGGGTATCGTCAGTATATCTTCATTAGTGATTCAAAAAAATCATCATCCTCCTCTTTAAGTTTTCTCGAATTAATTGGGATAGGGGAGGGCATCGTCAGTATATCTTCATTAGCGATTCAAGAAATCATCCTCCTCCTATTTAAGTTTTCTTGAAATAATGGGGACAGGGGAGCGCATCGTCAGTAAATCTTCATTAGCGATTCAATAAATCATCATCCTCCTCTTTAAGTTTTAGTGAATTAATGGTGAAATGGGAGGGTATAGTCATTATATATTAATTAAGTATTAAAAAAATCATCATCCTCCTATTTAGGTTTTCTTGAAATAATGGGGACATGGGAGGGCATCGTCAGTATATCTTCATTAGTGATTCAAGAAATCATCCTCCTCTTCAGGTTTTATTAAATTTATTTGGACAATGGAGCGGAACGTCAGTATATCTTCATTAGCGATTCAAAAAATCATTATCCTCCTATTTCAGTTTACTTGAAATAAGGGGGATAGGGGAGCGTCTCGTCAGAATATCTTCGTTAGTGATTCAAAAAAATCATCATCCTCCTCTTTAGTTTTTCTTGAAATAATGGGGATAGGGGAGGGTATCGTCAGTATATCTTCATTAGTGATTAAAAAAATCATCATCCTCCTATTTAAGTTTCCTTGAAATAATGGGGACACCTGAGGGCATCGTCAGTATTTCTTCATTAGTGATTCAAAAAAAATCATCGTCCTCCTCTTTCAGTTTTCTTGAATTACCGTCACCTCAGGGGCGCCAAATTAAGTTTTTAAACTTTTCAGGGGTGCCAATTGATATAAAAATATTGGTATAATGATATATATATATATATATATATATATATATATATATATATATATATATATATATATATATATATATATATATATATATATATATATATATATATATATATATATATATATATATATATATATATATATATTTATTAATGTTAATATAAAGATTCCAAAGATATAAAGAGGATTATTGGGGGGTGGAGGATGTCTGTTATTTTTAAGTAAGATACAAGCAAGATAACTTAAATAAAAAGTACCCAGAAATTTGAGGGAATTTTGGATCTGGAGGAAGAACCTTAGTTGCCTCTTTGTTTCTTTTTCTTTTGCTGCTTTTTAATCCAATAATCTGATACAAGTTTTTGATTCTTTCCTTTTTTATCTTGGAAACCCGAATAAAAATCTCCACTCCTCTTTATACCTCAAGCACTAGAATACAGACAACTTCATATTTCACAATATTTTGAAGGGAAATATGTCCTTCAGGCTCAGCTTCAAGTTAAAACTTATCTTTGTGGGACTGATTCATATTTAACTTGTTCAGTATTAATATGCTCAGTTATATTTTAAAGTTTTAAATTAATTTTGATTGTTTGCTTAAAAAAAGGTTCATTTGGTTTTGTCGTCAACGCACTTGATAGACTCTGAACTTCGTCCGTACTTACGATATTTGCTCACTACTTACTTGCAGTGTTGTCATGTGAGGTGTTTTTGCACCATTTGGGCATTTTTTTTTCTTTTATATTTTCGGCTACGCGTTGAGCTCCTCTAATTAGTTCATTTTTGAATTCACTATTCAGCTTTGGCGCATTTTCGCTTTTATGATTTTGTATCTTGTATTGGATATCTGTCAGGGACGTACGCAGGGGGGGGGCCTCCAGGCCCGGGCTCCCCCGAAATCTCACGATTTTTTTTCATTTTCCCATAATTTTCTGATTTTTCTCACAGAATAATGGGTTTGAAGGATTTGCCCCCCCCCCGAAACAAATTGCCCCCCCCCCCGCGAAACAAATTCCTGTGTACGTGCCTGATATCTGTTAACACTGCTTATTTCTGCCTGGTTAAAAACATAAAATGATTACAGGTCTCCCTGGTGCTAGGATGTGGCAAGTGGCCTTCTACCACTAGTTGGGGTGAGGATTTCGAGACATGACGGTGTCAAAACAAGCCAATAATTCCGGGCTTGGTTTGACTGGCCTTAGATAGGATTTTCTCTAGCCCCTGTGATGTTTTTTCCAGTAACGCGTTGGTTGCTAGTGGACGTTTTGTGACAAATGTACTGTAATGTTTTCTTAGAATAAGGATTGACACCCACTGAGTATTTGGCTAAAGCTTTAGTTAATTAACTAAATAATTAATAATTAATTAACCCCCATAAAGGATTAACATCGTTGAAGGAATGTGAATTATTATTCAGTGAATGCTTGATCAACACGACAAAGGATTAAAACCCATATGTGTTAATCCTTGAAATTATTTTTTTTAGTCGACGCCATACATTTTTGTCGGTAAACTTCGTTTTGACGGTTTTTAGACAGAGTTATATCTAAACTCCGTGCTTATTTTCCCAGTTCGGTGGTGGATTTTAGTGTAGTGTTTTTCGGAGCAAAGGGATTAAAAAATTTCCTTAGAATAATGACGAACACCCATTGACACCCATTGAACGCTTCATCAACGCCCATCAAGGACCTACAAAAGTAAGGATTTGAACCCATTGAAAACATGATCAACGCATATACCATCGCCCATAAAGGATTTACGCCCATAAAAGAGGATTAATCCGAATTGAATTTTTAGTTAACATCCCCAAAGGATTAACACCGTTAAAGGAACACGAATTAATGTTTAGTGCATGCTTAATCAATATCAACCCGTAGGTGTTAATCCTTGATTCGAAGTTTTCGAGCCAATGCCGTCAACGATGTCGGAAAGAGCCAGGATTTTGTCTATTTTCATTGACATTTTTAACATGGCGTTTTCCGTTGCGTTTTGTTTCAGCAGCGGAGTGATTTCTAGTGGAGGGTTTTTGTGACAAAGGGACTATATTAGTCCACTAACAATTAACATCCATAGAGGATCAATCCCTAGAAGAATAAGGATTTGCACCCATTGAAAATATAATCAGCACTTATGAAAGATTTACATCCATAAATAAATAAGGATTAGTATCATTTTAACGCTTAACTAACACCCATAAAAAATCCATTTTGGTTATCTGCACGCTAAAAAGAACTTTAACTACATAAGGAAAAGCAAGAAATTCCTCAAAAAAATTTTGCATGATAGATAGCCGATCAGTATCAAAATTAGTTATTGTGTCTCAGTATGCTTATAGAATTAATGCATTTGGTAATTAGACCACTCATTTCAACTTAAATGATTCCTTAGCTTTCTATTGAATTTTTATTTGATATGGACAAAAAATGTCTTATTTTAATAAAATAAATAATAGATATATATAAAAATACATATAAGCTTTAAACGTCATTATTAAGTATTTCTATTTGTTTTTCTAACCTTATATAACCGCTGCCTATTTGTTTTTCTAACCCTTTTCTATTTGTTTTTCTAACCCTTTCATAACCTTATATAACCGCTGCCATTTATTAGCCTTCTATAATTAGTGCATTTATAATTTTTCAAACTAAAAAAAAATTGCATAATAAATGGTAGATCAAAATCAAAATTATTTATTGTGTCTTAGTACGTTTATAGAACTAACGGATTTGGCAATGTTGCTACTCATTTCAAATTGACTCCTTAGTTATTTAATGAAATTTGTATTTTGATCTTGACAAAAATTGTCCTTGCTTTAAATATAATTATTAAGCACTTCTATTCATTGTTCAGCATTGTTCTTTCATAACCTCTTATATCCATTGACCTCTATTAGCCTTTTATGATCATTGCACTTTTATTGTCAACTCTGGTATGATTCCAAAGGCCGTACGCAGGGGGGGGCTAGGGGTTTGACCCCCATCCCCAGAAATGTTTATCTGACTCGTTAAAACGTAACAAAAATGAATTTAAACAAATTTTTGACGTGTTTTATAAGTTTTTTTGTACCCCCCTCCCCCCCCCCGAAGAAAAATCCTGGACATGGCCCTGATGACGCCCATTAAATCGTATTTAAATGACCGAATTTGACTTCAAATTATTCTTTATATTTATTTTACCAATAGGTAGAAAAGATACGTTATAGACGCTGCATTAAAAGCGTATGCTCACACGTGCGTGCGTACACGTTAAAGGTGCATCCATTTTCGTCTTTGAGCGTGCACTATTGAAGAGACAGGCGTTTTACATGCGTACATAGCACTGGTCATGCTCTGGTTAGCTGATGGAGGAAACCTTTAGGCAATAGCATTAAAAATAAGTAAAATAATAAAAATAATAAAAAATAAATAAAAAAAGCAGCTTTGTTTCAGGCTTCACAGCCATCTGAAACTGTTTCACTGATGAGGCTATTCTGTCAAAGCTGTCTGATTATTTTATTTTATTTATTTATTTATTTTTTTTTTTTTCATTGAAGGTTCAACAGATACATCAAACCTTATTGATTAACTTTTTGATGTACGAGGGGTCTATCGGACAATTATGATCTGCCAGGAACAAGACCTTATCCATAATAAGGATAATAATCCATAGACCTTATCCTCTTTTTTCTCCTTTCCTGTCTTTTTGAATCTTTTCTTCTTTTTCCTTTCCTTTCCTTCAATCAAATTTTTTTCCAGGCCTTTGATGATGCAGAAATGAAAATTTATAACTGGAATGGGGGTATTCATTTTGCCAATGCTGATTCTTACTCCAAAGAGTTTTATAAACTACTCAGGACTACTAAATATTCATCAGTAAGTAGTAATCTATTTAACATACTTTGTTTTGTTTTTCATATATTTACATTCTTTTCTTATTTGCTATTTCCTTTATCATTATGTATTGGAACTTTATTTATTGTTAACTTTACAAGTTTATGTTAATAGGTATATTTTGCCAATAAATTATAATCAATAATTTATTTACCATTCATTTTTTTATATTTATTAGCTGCTTTATAGCCGTCTAGGGCTAAACGGAAAGCAGGTTGTCCGTGGTTGGGGTGGGAGGATGTCACAAAGAAATATTTAAAGGAAATGGGAACTTCCTGGGAGGGTGTAAAGAGGTTATGAATAGATTGGGCTGGAGCAGGAGCGTGCGTAGCTGTGTTGGCCTCAGGCGGTTTGGTCCTGAGGTGAGTTGTTAGTAGTAGTAGCAGTATATGTTATTTACGTATTCATATTATTTCACAAACTAGTCAAACTCAATTGATATTCATAAGTAAATACAAATCTTTTGAGTATAATTTACTTTGAATATTTTTCTTTTATTTAAACACTTTAATGGGAAAAGCCCGTTTTCTTCCTAAGGCTGTAAATTTGTTTTTTGTGTTCTTTAGATAGATTAGAATTATTATTAATATAATGTTAGAAAGTATGCAGAAATGGGAGGGGCAGTATGGGTAATGGTAGGGGCAAAAAATAATATTTCCATCTTTGTTTAAAGGACCAAGGACATTAAAAGTTAATAAATATTTTTTCCTCCTGGACCCATCTTAAGTCTATTATAAATAAAAAAAAACAAGTTTTTTTTAACTGAAACTAAGGAGCGACGTTAAAACCTAAAACGAACAAAAATTATTCCGTATATGAAAGGGGCTGTCCGCTCCTTAACGCCTCGCTCTTTACGCTAAAGTTTTTTATTGTTAAAAAAAATAGAGTTGTGAGAAAGTCACACTTTAGCATAAAGAGCAAGGCGTTGAGGAGGGGACTCTAAAAACTGTTTGATACCTGAAACCCGCAATTTTCTAAGATTATCCTTTTTCTTTTCTGAAGTTTTTTGGACAGCATCACATTTTAGTCAGTGTTGTCACGTTGAACTGCGAAAATAAATCAGAAGAACTGATTAGTTACGATTGACAACGCTTTTGTTACCTACAAATTCAAATGTTAACAAGCTTTTGATTATCAAAAACAACTCTTACCTTCAACAGAAAGCTGCCCCTTCTTAAGGTGTTTGATGTAACAAGTTCTACCTTATTTTGGCTGAATTTTCCTCAACGTTATCGAAAATTACAGAACTTCATAATAGAGGTTTTTTTTATTAAAAATTGATTTCCCGAGTTTTCCATATTTTTTTAAGATATATATGGCTGTGTAAATTTCCACTTAACCAAAGTCAAGAGTAAGCATTAATTTTCACTATCCTTGGTATTTTCTGGGGGGGGGGGGTCTGGAGTGTCAAAAAATCTCAAGATGCAAAAATGACGAATGTCAAATTTTTTAAGTTGTGGGTTTTTAACCCAATCTTGACGATTGGGGGATATTCTACCCTTTTTTATGAAGATTATACTGTTTTTTTATGAAGACACAAAAAATATATCTTGAGACATTGATGTAATATATTCCAGCGTACCGTATATGCCGTCTAATTCCGGGACACCGTGACACCGTTTAATGACGCCGTAAAACCGTCTAATGACACCGTGACACCGTGACAATTTAATTTCGTTTACTCAGTTGCACTAAAACTCATATTTATGTCATTACTCTGTGTCGAAACAGACTTGAAATGAAAGTGGCAAGCTTTACACTAAATAAATTAACATTAATTGTTCCCAGGCAAAGTTTGAATAATCATAGCTTATCCTATATTTTTTTTTTTAATTTACATCTAATGTTTCAGCAGCTCAGTGCCTGTGAAAGAGATTTTCTAACACCTAAAAGCCCCCCCCCCCGTAAATGGTATTTTGGCAAGTCACATTTGACGGACAACGGTATTAAGAAACCTTCATTTTTGGGTATTTAATAACGCAAAAATCAAACAGTTCGTGGTAACAAACTGTATAAATAAGCCACCTTATCCTAATAGTAACTGAAACTCTAAAAACGGAATTTTGTAGAGAATGGATACATAAAAAGAATTAGCTTTTCAATCTGATTCCAAGTATATAAGATTCATTAAGTTTAGTTTTACCCGTCAAAGGCTACAAGCTTGAGAAAATTTGCCAGATTTTCTATAAAGGGGGAAACAACCCCTAAAAGCCATAGAATCTCAATCGAAATTGCACCATCGGATTCAGCGTATCATAGAACACCACTGTTAGGATTTCAACCTCCCATCAGCAAAAATATGGGATTTTGCATTCTTTGTCAGAAGAAAGATCAGGGATGCGTGTCAATTTCTTTTTTTGTTTGTTTTCCCCAGGGGTGATCGTATCCAATCAGTAATCCTAGATGATTGGGAGAGGGGTCACTTGATCGGAAATCCGAAGTTCTAGTGTCCTTTTTCAGTGACCAAAAATTTTCAAACTTTTTAAGTGACCCCACCCCTTTTTTCCCAAAGTTTTCCTATGAAAATTTTTAGATAGTCATATTATTCAGCATAGTCGAAAGATTTAATAACTATGTCTTTGAGGATTTCTTGACCGCTCAAAGTCCCCAGGGGAAGGGCTGTAAGCTATGAACTTTTCCCCGTTGTTTACATATAGTATTGATTATTGGGAAAGTTACAGACATTTTTTTTTGGGGGGGGGGGGACTAAAAGTTCAAACGAACATAAATTATTACGTATATGAGAGGGGTTGCCCCCTCCTCTATACCTCGTCGTTTTAAGTTTTAATGTTGTTACTTAGTTTAAGTTGAACAAACCTGTTTTTTTTTCATGAAAAATTTACGCAAATTTGCCACAAAATGAAATAATAAGGTAAAATAACTCATATTGCTAAAGAACGAAAGAAACATTTTAAGAAGATAAGTCTAACCATGTAAAGAAGAAAATCACATGATCAAATTCTTGATCGGAAATTAAGTCATTATTTTGCTGAACAAAATCGACCATTATAATTTTTCTATTATAAGTTCGTGAACAAACTGTTCGAAAAATCAAATAACCACAAACCTTGTGACAGCGTAGTGGATAAGGCCTATCCTCTCTCGAGTCACTGGGTCGATCCCGCGCGTCACAAGGAATATTCTGTAATTATACTCATGTCTAATTTTTTTTCTGTTTGAATCATTTTCTAATATTTGCTTCTATCCTGGGTCAAGACAATTTTGTTATGTAAATAAATAAATTAATATTTTTATCCGCCACAACGTTATTTTTTATTTTGTGATTTTACATTTGGCCGGACATGTTAAACTTAATTTTGCCTAAAAGGCACAAGTCTTTTTTTTTACAAAAATGGGAAAACAGGGATTTTTATATATAGGGGTTTATTATTATTATTTAGATGTGTAATTGTGGGCTTGCTATTATGGAAAAAGGATGGTGTATTATTATGTACGGGGGGGGGGGGCTTAAACCTGGAAAAGTGCAACTTTAAGCACAAATTTTCTAACTTTCCATTTGCCAATGAATAAATATAGAAGTAGGTTAAATCTTCGAAATTGCAGTGTTAGGTATAAGTATGTCAACCTTAACTGGGTATATCTTAAGATAGATAAAGGTTTAGGGAGGATTTATAGTTGTCGAGCTGTCAATTCAACCCCAGTAATAAAGACTTTAGTTTACCTAAAACTGAATATGCCATGAAATCCCTCACCCCCAGTGGACAGCTGCTCCCGCGGAAAAATCCCCCATTGAGAATTTTTCCAACAGAAAATCCCCCCCCTATGAAATAAAGCTCCATACAATCCCAATCCCGTTTAAAATTTTCTCTGGAAATCTCCACATGTTAAATTTTGCAGCATAGAAGATCACAATGTGCTTACCTGCATAAAGGGGAGAGGGGTATTCCCCAACAAAAATAAAATATTTTTCCGAAGATTTCCCCTTACAAAACATGGAAATTATAAAACTAAAATTTATTTTGAAATTTTGGCCGCTTCCCCCGAAAAATATTTAAAAGGGGCATCTTTTCAGAGATGGTTATGATTCTAATAAAATTCTTGGTCATGCATGGTTGAAGGAGGCAAGTTTCGTCACATTTAAGAGACCCCTGAATTTGAATTTAAAATATGAACAGATGCTAAATAAAAAACAACTTATTTTAGAAAGGAATGTAAAAAGCAAAGTTAAATATTTAATAGAAATATTAGAAAGGGGCAACTTGGTCTTTCTAAATATTTGGACCAGAGTTCTTATTGGTAAAAGCGAATGTAATTGAATTTGCAATTTTTTCTCGAAGTTTTGTGAAGAAAAAACTTTTTTTTCATATTGTTCTGGTGTGGATAATGAAAAATGTAAAAAAGGAATGGATAACGTAAAAAATTATTATGTCAAATTGGATAATCCTTGTTTGAAGTTTTTATTTTTATATAGTTACACAAATAATTATATAGTTATTATTTAATTATTATATAGTTAAAAAGCTATGCAAATATACAGTTATACAAATATGTAGTTATATAGTTATACAAATAATATATTTTTTTAATTTGGATCCCAACTTTTATTACAAAAAAAAACAAAAAAAAAACACGCTGAAGCATCAAATATTTAATCGGATAGAAAAACATGCTTGAACTTGCAGAAAATTTGTACATGTCTTTCATTTCATTTTTTATTTAATCAAACATTTCGTGGTAATAAACTATAAGTAAGGAGCAACTTAGCCTAATAGTAACCGAAACTCATTAGTTTATTGTTACCCATCAAATACTTCATTTGAAATACAGTATTTGCACATCAAATACTTCATCTGAAAACATGCTGGAATTTGTAGAAAATTTGTACATGTTATGTATATCTTTCATTTCCCTTTTTTATTTAATCAAACACTTCGTGGTAACGAACTATATTTAACTTCGAGCAATTTAGTCTAATAGTAACCGAAACTCATTAAGTTAAATGTTACCCATCAAAGGCCACAAGCGTGAGAAAATCTGCCAGATTTTCAGAAAAGGGGAAAACCCCCTCTAAAAGTCAAAGAATCTTACTGGAAATGGTACAATCAGATCCAGCGTATCAGAGAACCGTTCTGTAGAGGTTTCAAGCTGCTTCCATCAGCAAGAGTGTGGGATTTTGTATTCTTTGCCAGAAGAAAGATCACAGATGTGTGTTATTTATTGTTTTTTTTTCTTTTTTCTTGATTTTTTACCAATGATCCTCGAAGATCGGGAGAGAGCTCACTTGATCGAAATTCAAAAGTTCTAGTGCCCTTTATGAGTGATCAAAAATATCGGAGGGTAGCTAGCCTCCCTCCCGTGCCCATTTTCTTCCCAAAACGGGCCGATCGAAATTTCGGGATAGCCATTTTGTTCAGCATAGTCTAATGATCTAATAACTATGTCTTTGAGGATGACTTGACCCCCTAAAGCCGCGAGGGGAGGGACTGCAAGCTACGAAATTTGCCCATTGTTTATATACAGTATGTGCTATTGTGAGATATACAGGCATTTTTTGGAAGGGGGGGGGATTTTCTTTGGTGAAGATGTATTTTCTAAGTTGAAACTTTTTGGTTGGGAGGGAAATTTTTGTGGTGAATCTTCCAGAGGAAATTTTAAACAGGGGGTAATTTACCAGAATTCATGTTAAAATTCGTTTTAATTGTATTACTTTCTCTTTAGCGACCCCATTTTATATGTGGGGATGTTCTGGGTGAATTATCCGGGAGGAAGTTTTCAGTGGGGTTGGAATTCCCTGGGATATTTGTCCGTCGGGGGGGGGGATTATCCTCGGGAGAAATTCTCCATTGAAGAATTATCACCGGGAGAAATGTTCCATGGGGATATTATCACCGGGAAAGATTCACCATGGGGAATTTTGCGCTGGGAAAACTTTCCATTGGAGGGGGAGGGAATCTCCGGGAAAAATTTTCCGCATATGAATTATTTCCACCATGACCTAAAAAACGATAAAAATTAAAAAAAAACAAGTCTTTTTTCTGCTGAAAGTATGCTAAGGAGAAATTTTTCTGGCAGAATTTCCGGGGGGAGGGGGGTATTTTCAGTAAAGATAGAAATATCCGGGGGAAATTTTGCATCAGCAATTATGGAGGAGTATCAGTGGTATGTTACGTAGTGGGGGGTACAAATGCCTAATGTATAAAAAATTATATCTTTACACTAACATTTTTCAATTTTTTGTTAGCATTCAAGTAAATATAGACAAAGGTCTGGAGAGGGAGAAAGCATAAATTAATCTCTGTCATCTCTTCAGTTGGATTAAGCCTGAATATAAATATTGATCAATATTAGCACCCTTCTTATTGCAGAGTTTGTTTGACAAAAAATCTTACTTTCAATTTTCTAAGGGGACAGAATTAGGAGAGGTTGGAGGGGGTCAACTGTGTCACCAAAAACTTTAGATAATTTGGATGTGAACAATTACTGCCAGGAGATTTTTTCGGAGCTTGAGAGGGTAATATCTCATTTTTCTATTTATATATAATGTTTGGTGGCATCTTGTTTCCCAAAGTCACTGCCCTCTACTGGTGTTCATAGGGGGTTTCCTCAAAAACTACATTTGGAAGCAAAAATACATTCAAATACATACCCACCTATGGCAGTTCACGAAAATTTAGAGGAGGGGATTTTTTTTTTTAATCCAAGGGGCAGTGGCCAAATTTGACACTATTCAATGAAGATATAAAAAAAGACATACGGTTTAATTAAGGTGTTTACAATAAATTAAAAAGTTGTAGGGTGGGAAAAATAAATTAGGGAGCTGGTTGTTAGCGCGCTAGGCTTGAAATCCTGAGGACGGGGGTTCGAGTCCTGGTGTTGCTGGATATTTTGTTTGGAATGGGAGTCAGCAACCTGACTGTGTAAGCTCAGCCTGATTCGACCCCGCTCTAAATGGGTATCTGGAGAAATCTAGGGGGGGAACACGGGAAGCATGGGATGATTTGCCACCAACCATGCACTGCACTCACGGCCGAAGGCAGAGAATCAGGAGATTGGTACCTGCGCAGAGCAGACCATTGGTAAACATGCGACACAAATTTTATGGTCCATCACTTCAAATATTGTCGTTCTGTTTATCAGCACTTAAGTTGGAGAGTGGGGAGGGGGATTACGCGATCAGTAACTATCGTATAGGTCTGCTAGTCAGCCTGGTTCGTTGCATTGTTTCGTTTTGACATTTGCGCTGCACAGCATCCAACTCTCAAAACACTTCTTCTTCCCAATTTATTTTCATTCTCTCAAGCATAGCCAGGGGGGGGGTCTTGGGAATTATTTATAACTATCCTGAATGATTCCATTTTTTGGAGACATTCTCAAACATTGCTATCTAATCTTGTTATTTTACCTTGAGAAAATAAAATCCGTATTAAAATTGTTAACTAATCATTTTCTTTGATTTATGATGCTGGAAAACGGCTCTATCTAATAGTTCGTGGCAACAAACTGTAAGTAATGAGTGATGCGGCTCAATAGTAACTGAAACTCTAAAAAACAGAATCGGATATCAATCTGCATATCAAAAGAATCGACTTATTATTCTGATTACAGAGTAATAAGATTCATTAAGTTTTTATTTATAACTATCCTGAATGATTCCATTTTTTGGAGACATTCTCAAACATTAAGATAAGATAAGATTTATTCTTCATTAAATACACATACAATATTACATTTTATTAATCCCTCAAAGGCTCATTGGCCTGTACAAAGAGGGACGACATATGAATTACATACTCAGAGATAAAAAACAAAAGAAAATTTAAAATGATCACTTACTCACATATGAAGGAGAAGAAAAGAAAATATAGATAAAATGGAAACTTTAGAAAAAATTAAATAAATAAACTAAATTTATTAATTATATTAAATAGACTCAAAAAGAAAAATAATAATAAAAAAAAAAAATAATAAAATAAAATAAATTATTATTACTATAACCGAATTCCAATCGTCGAAACACAATTATGTGTATTGTCAGGTAGAACCAACATCATAATAGCTGTTACGATAATATTCATAGCTCTTATCCAAGATATTAAAATATCATAACTTAAGCCATGTACAGCCCTTTTAAGCTTGTATTTAAAACTATATAAATTACAGTTCAATCAGCTCTGCTTATTTCTGAGCTTAGGTAGCAAAATTGACGTTTATGGGTTATTTCAGTCATAAGGCTTATAATTATTGGACTGTAATAAAATGGTGCGAAAGCAATAAAATTTAACCCGTCTTCATGAATGCTACTCCTTAGTGAACTATACAAGTTTCAGCAATAAATATTGATAGTCATACCTGAGGTCTGGGAGTCATAGCGCAGAGAAGACCACCATAAAACATAACTAAACATTCAGGGGACATCAACTCCACAAAAAAAAAAAAAAAAAAAAATATATTATTCAGTTTGATTATTAACTAAATGTTCCTTAATAATCCTCTTGAAATTGCCAAACGAATGGCATTTCTGTACTGAAGAAGGCAGGGAGTTCCAAACCTGATGACGAGCGATGAGGGGATTGAAATCTGACCGCACAGTGGGAGTAGGAGGAATGCAGATATTATGTGACGAACGAAGGTTATATGGAGCTGAATCCGAAATAAACTGAGGAGTTTTTCGAAGAGATTTTGGAAGATTGCCATGAAGCTGATGAAAAACAAAAGAAGCACAAGAAAGAATGTAGATAGACTGTAGATTTAGAAGCGGTCTTGGTTAATAACGGTTGGTGTCAATAACCAGACGCGGTTTTTTATCATACATGACAGAACGCGACCGCAGTGTACAAGGAAAAGTAGACATCCATACTATGGGGCAATAAGAGACATATGACTGGACAAGGCAGAAAAAAAGAAGCTTCAGAAGAGATCCAGGAAAGGTGTGTTTGAGTTTTCGAATGACACCCAAACTCCGTGAGACCTTAACCCTAATCATGGCTATATGGTGTCTAAACGAAAGGTTCTCATCAAGCAGGATACCAAGAAACCGGACCAACCGATTCTTTGGTCTACACAAGGAGCCTTGTGACACCTGAAGCTGTGTCAGCTGAGGGAAAGCAACACCAATTCGAGAAAAAATAAGAAAATGTGACTTGGTAACATTCAAGGCCAAGTAATTCACCTCAAACCATGAAACTACTCTCTCAAATATTGCCACCAGATTAGACCTGACATCACATTCCGTCCTTCCTAAGGTCCCAAAAGTGCGGTCGTCAGCAAAAGCAACGAGGCGATGTTCATTAGAAGTAGCATTGGGACACGAAGGACCATTCGGATGACAAATATAGTTGCATACTAGAGGACTGGTGTTCTTGATTGCTGAAATCAGATGATTGAAGTAAATCAGTAATAAAACGGGGCCAAGAACAGATCCCTGGGGGACGCCAAATTCTAATTGAGAAGGGCCTCGGAAAAGCGGATCAATCGAAATAAGTCTAACAGAAAGATATGATTCAAACCAAGAGAAAACATTTGATCTTATACCAATATGCGATAATTTCCAAAGAAGAATCTGATGAGTCAAAGAATTCAAAGCTTTACGAACATCCAAAAATAAAGCTGCCGGGATAAGACCAAAATCTATTGCCGAATGAATGAAATTCAAGAGAGATGCACACGCATGCTCTGTAGAGTGATTCGCTTGGAATCCAAACTGTAAATCGTGAAAAAGTTTTTGACATCCAGAAAACTAAGAAGCCTAGATAGCATAGCCCTCTCAAAAATTTTTCTGAAAACAGATAAAAGAGAAATTGGCCTATAATTTGCAGGATCACTCCGGGATCCACCTTTATACAGCACTATAACCTTAGCTCGCTTGAGGGATTCAGGGAAAATTCCTTTCACGAAAGACATATTGACAAGCTTAGTCATAGTGACAGAATAGCAGGAAGAACGGTATGGATAATCCTTGTACGAATTCTGTCTGGCCCTGAAGACGATGAACCTTTAAGTGCATTTACGATCCGAGCTACCTCAAACTCAGAAACAGGGTTCAAGACCATTGACTTTAAACATGGGGGTCCAAGATAGGTTCTGAAATCGCAACGAGAAGTTCTAGAGCTCACAGATGAAGCAGTCGTTTTTATGATATTATCAAAATAAGAAGTAATCTCTAGCTGAATAATCTATTCTCCTTGGACAATTTTACCGCCAACAATCAACGTTATTGGAACTTAAGTCGGAGGGGGAGTAGGTTTAAGTACAGAATTAATAATTTTCCATGTCTTCCCAACATCCTTTCCACACTCAGAAAATTTCCTGTGATAATACTGAGATTTGGCCTTCCGACACAGAGAATTAAATATATTCCTATAGGCCTTGAACCGCTGATGATGAGAAGCAGATGACGAAGCCTTGTATAGTTTCCACAGATAGTTTTTCCTTTTCCAGCTTTTATGGAGACCTGGAGTCATCCACGGATTCAGCAGTACTATCCTTTTCGAGGTATGAGGCTTTGGATTCCGGTGGCAAACTTCTAGGATACCATCTTTTACTGAATCATAAAAGAAATCAAAGAGCGGTTAAAATCCGATTCAGAATCCAAACTATCCCATGGCTGATCAGTCAAACGAGATTTAAGTAGACTGATCTCACTGACACCAAAACGGAAAAATGGGAGATTAGATGGCGAAGCTTTACGCTGCGATCGATTAGCAGTCCTATATCGTGAAATAGCAGGGAAATGATCAGAAATATTACTAATCATCACCGAATTATCTAAGACATCTAGTGACGAAAAAATATTATCAATAAGTGATGCATGCATCTCAGTAACTCGGGTTGGTATACAAACTGAAGGTTAGAGTTCCCGCAGAAAGCATCATTGACAAAAAATCTGCAGCCGAAGCAGAATTTTGATCCAGCAGGTTAAGGTTGAAATCCCCCATTAGGTTTAGTTCGCAGGGATGCTTTTGGACTAAGTCCAAAACCTCTTTCAGAATTTTCATAAACGAAGGAATAGATCCACTAGGGGATTTGTAAACCAAACCGACTACTAAATCCTTACAACCTGACTTAATCTCAATAAAAAGGAATTCAAAGTTTCCTTCCTCATTTCTACTCAAATCACTTCGGAAATTATATACAAGATGATTGGCAATATACAGGGCAAGGCTACCTTTCGCCATCTGTTTCCGGTTCATCCTCTCCATCCTAAATCTTTGGATATCTAAAAGCATATCCTTTGTTGATCCAGGAAAGTTTCACATAAACCAATAACATCCGGAGTTCCACCACTGATGATCCGTTTCAGCTCATCAAAAGAGGAACAAAGGTCCCTGAATGTTTAGGTGAAGCACAGAGAAAATACCATCTTGTTTAGAAGAGGCAGAACCACTTAATTGCGAAACATATTTACTTTCAATAACCGATTTAGGATCATTATAATTCCTATTTCTACTTCCAACTGAATTATTAATTATACTTTCTATATCTAAAGGATTATTTTGTAACTCAACAAAACGTTCCCTCAAAGAGTTGACATCACCATGGTCACCAAAAGAATTAATCATTTTACTTACGGTGGATGGTAGATCCGCTCCGCGACCAAACTCCCCAGACCAAAGGTTAACGACATAAATAAATAAATAAAATCACAATAATCATACCAATAAGTAAGATACATATACATTTTATGTTATTGAACAAATTAATAATTTCAGATAAATTTAGTGACTTTCTTAAATCATTAATCATACTACTCAGTTCCTGAAATAAAAAAAAATAAAAAATATATAACGCTAAAGCTCCACTGCATAAATGTACCCATGAGGCCAATACAAGTAAAATCATTTTCAAGATAACAAAGGATTAAAATCCCAAACTGACGCAATGACTTGTGAGAACAGGCATGTAACAAAAAAGAATAATTATTGAAATCCATAAATTTCATTGAAGTTAATTGGAACGAAAGTAAATCATTAGACAGATACGCACAAAGAAAAAAAATAAGCAAAAGATAAATAAAATACGCTGAATATATGAATGAAAAGATACTAAACATATCTAAAAAGAACACAAAAAAACACACAAAAAAAAAACTTAATCTTAAACACAGTCGGCTAGAGTATGAATTTTTTTAGTGACACTTTCACCGTTAGGCCTTGTCAAAATTTTCCCACGATCAGTCCAAACATTTCTATGACCAAATCTGTCCTTAGCGGCATAAAGGATCTCACGTTGCCTCTTTGTCAATGCTTCCGATAGGAAAATTCCACTTGAAGCTAACCTAGCTTTTGCTTTGAAGACTTTCTTCGCTATATCACTATTCACAAATTTAACTAAAACAGGAGGGACTTTGTCATTTAGAGATGCATCGGTTAAAGCAGGGCATATTTTGAATCTGTAGATATTCCTAATTTGGGCAACATTAATTTCAGTCAGGTTCATTTTGGTTATGAAAACTTGCAGAATTGTTGATTGGAGGTCAGATCCGGACTGTTGCTTAACACCATGCAAAATTAGCGAATCAAGCAGCACTTCTTGTTCGAATGAATCTAGTTTCATCTCAATTTTCATGATTTTCTCTTCTTGATTTATAATTTGGTTGCGAAGGGTTTTCAGCGATTGTTCAATTTTTTCAAATTTTGGTTGATAATCAAGAGTAATCGCGTCATATATTTGACAAATAATGTCGTGGGATGACTGGCGGAAGGAATCAGCATCCGAAAACTTTTCATTAACCTTCTTAGTTATATTTTGCAGTAAATCTCGCTTAGTTTTTTCCAGGTCAAGTTCCGTAGAAGTGATTTTATCCATCAACGAAGCATATTCTCCTGTATTAGATTCCTTAATTGTTAATGCATTAAATGTATTGGAAAGGGATTTATAAATATCGGGTGAAATTTAATTCCTCAAATGCAGCCTTTACACCTGCAGTCTGTTTTGTTGAAGTTCGGCTAACGCTTGGATTATATTCTGCCAAGTTGGCTTCAACAAGTCTGTATTCGTCATGTGTCCCATAGCAAAATACCAAATATGATGGCTTTCCTTTGCTATCCTTGGACACCTTTAGTATCTTTACTGGCCAATGAGGATAATTTTTGAAGTAACGCGATATCAAACTCTTTAAATGCAGGCATTTTCTATTAAGGAGAGGACAAAAGTAAAAAAAACTTATCTTTATCTAAGTAAAGAACCTTAAGGAAAAATTTAGCTGGAGAAATGCTCCATAGATGCAACAATATATATCCAAAATAATCTATAAAATCCACTAATATCAGTCTATTTCAATACCAATTAGTTTGGCACCAAAGGTGAACCTAATCTTGAATCTAATCATTGGTGAATGTAATCATTGCTATCTAATCTTGTTATTTTACCTTGAGAAAATAAAATCCGTATTAAAATTGTTAACTAATCATTTTCTTTGATTTATGATGCTGGAAAACGGCTCTATCTAATAGTTCGTGGCAACAAACTGTAAGTAATGAGTGATGCGGCTCAATAGTAACTGAAACTCTAAAAAACGGAATCGGATATCAATAGGCATATCAAAAGAATCAACTTATTATTCTGATTACAGAGTAATAAGATTCATTAAGTTTACTTAATTAATCTATCCTGAGAAAATTTACTAGCCTGAGAAAATTTGCCTGATTTTTGAAAAAGAGGGGGAATACACCTTAAAAATCAGAGAATCTTGATGAAAATTGAATAATCAGATTCAGCCTATCAGAGAACCCTACTGTAGATGTTTCAAGCTCTCATCGGCAAAAATGGAATTTTGCTTCTTTTTTTTGCCAGAAACACGTAACACCCAGAACACCCAATAATGAACACAGAGCCAGAAACGCGGAACACAGAAACACCCAATAGAAACACGGATGTGTTTCTATTGGAGGGGAGGGTCCAAGGGTAATCGTATCGAATAAATGGTCCTAGAAGATCGGTAGAGGGCTAATTTGAACGGAAACTAAAAGTTATAGTGTCCTTTTTAAGTGACTGAAAAATTAGAGGGCACCTAGTCCCCTGCTACGCCCCTTTTCCCCCAAAGTTGCCCGATCAAAATTTTGAGATAGCCATTTTGTTCAACATAGTTGAAATATCCAATAACTATGTCTTTGGGGGTAACATGAACCCCAGAGCCCCTGGGAAAAGGTCTGTAAGTCATGAAATTTGACCGTTGTTCACGTACAGTATTTATTATTGGGAAGTATACAGACATTTTTGGAGGGGGAGTTTTTCGCTGGTGGTGGGTTTCTACGGGGAGGAAAGTTTCCAAGGGGTGAACTTCCCAAGGGAAATTTTACACTGGGGGGATTTGACAGAATTCCTGTACGAAATTCTTTTTGTTTGTCTGACTTTCTTTTTATCGACTCAATTTTGCATGTGGAGATGTTCCGGGGCAAATTTTCAGTGGTTTTGGAATTGTCTGGGGAATTTTCAATGGGGCAGGGGGATTTTCCGCGGGATTAATTCTCCATGGGATAATTGTCTGCAGGAGAAGTTTTCCATGGAAGAATTCTCAGCGTAAGCAACTTCCCAATGAGGGGAGGGGTATCCCGGAAATCATTTCCATGAAGGGGGTATTTTTGGAGTAATTGGAAAAATGATTAGAAATTGAAGTCTTTCAAATTAAAGTATGCCAAGAAGAATTTTTAAGGTGGAATCATTTGAAAGAATTCTTATGGGAGGGGGATTTTCAGCGACGATGGAATTGTCCGGAGGGAATTTCACGTGGGAGGAGCTTCTGTGTAGGAACTTCCTGTAAGGGTAGGAAATTTTTCATGGAGGGGGGCCAGATTTACTGCCATTATTTGAAAAAATAAAATTATATTGAAAAAAAACAAGTTATTTCAACTAAAAGTAATGAGCAACATCAAAACTCAAAACGAACATAAATTATTCCGTATATGAGATGGTTGCTGCTCCTCATCCTCCTGAATTTCATATTTGGGAATCAGCACAAAAAGATTATTTTTAATAAATACATATATGCAATTAATACATACGGTACCGGTACCATAATTTCCCATAAAATACGTTCAACTCTCACTCTAAACGAAAATTGTAATATTTATAGTATTGATTGCTTCAGGGGGTGCTTCAGGGGGTGGCAAAGTCTACGTTTGCCCCCCTTGAAAAAGTAAAAGGATTTCTGTGAGTCATTTGAACGCAAATAGAGGCCCCAAATAAGATGTTTTCTATGATTTATGACTAACAATGTCCACAGGACTTGAGGGCGATTGGGCAACCGAGATTGTTCAAATTAGATGAGCTTTGTCTACTGGGAAAGCTCACTGGAATTGTAATGGGGATGGTCAAGATTTTTGGGCATGTGGACTGTAATGAAATGGTTAAGGACTGGTTGAATGCCAAGACAGATACTCTGAGTGAAAGGCTAAGCTGGTATAACCCTTTTTCAGAATTGTGTAAAACGATGATATATATTAAACTAAATTAATTCTTTTAAACTAAAAGACTAAAGAAACTTACATTAAACTTACCTAAAACTTACATCGACTTGGTGGAAGTAATGAAAAATTTGAGAGCCATGGCTAATTGGAGTAAAGCCAAGACAGATAGTCTGAGTGAGAGGCAAAGCTGGCATAACCCTTTTTCAGAATTGTATAAAATGATGTCATATATTAAACTAAAGAAAGTCTTACAAATATCAGAAGAATTTAAGTTTGAAACCAAAACTTTTGACCTTTTTATTGATTTTGGTGTTTTGGGGCTAGATTTTATTTTGATTTTTGATTTTGTGCTAAGTTCTGTTTGGTGTTAAATTAAATTTTTCCTTTTATTAAGATCCAGTACGTCGTTTTGGACTTTACTTCTGTGAGCTTCATTGACATGGCGGGATGTCGCACTGTAACCACGTTGATTAAAGATCTAATTGGAGAAAAAATTGAAGTTCTAGTCGTTTACCAAAAAGGTAAGACCATTTACCAAAAAAAAAAATATTTTTTTGGTAAACGATCAAATCAAAAGATTTGATTTAATTCAACGAATTGTACCTATTCGCAGAGCCAATTCAATTTTGGGTATCTATGAGGTGCCAGTTTCTCTCCTTCTGCTTAATATACTGAATATAAAACTAAAGGTTATCTTCATACGAAAAGGGGGGGGGGTCTGATGAACGAGAGATAGTCGGAGAAAAATCACTTCTTGACAATAAAAAAAAAAAATACTTGAAAATGCGTTTTTTGAATTACTTTAGGTTAAGGCTGTTCCTAGGCAAAATTAACCCTACCCCTTAAAGCTTTGCTTAGACTGAACCACAATCGCCTGCAAAAAATGATTGGAAGCAACCCCCTGCCGCAGGTTACGTGGGGCAGCTTGTTCTGGTCGCCTTCCCTCCCGTCCCCTCTTTGAACAGCCCTGCTTTAGGCAAATATTCTTAGATATTTTTTTTATCATCTTTTTAAGAATATTCTCTTACGAAGGTTGCGGTATTCACTCTTAGTATTTATTTTTGATATATACATTTATAGTTGTTGTTTACATTTATTACATTTATTTATTACATTTATTGTGCAGTTGTTTACATTTATTGTGCAGTTGTTTACATTTATTGTGCAGCCGTGCAAATACAATGTTGGTATATCTGGCCACTGAGGAATGACTGAGGCCACTTATATCTGGACACTGAGAAATGACAGGGGATATTTAACGAGAGTGTCAAGATACTGGTAAAAGCATATACTCTTCTCTGGGAAGATTTCACCACAAAATTCATCGTCTTTTCCCATTCCAAGGATTGGTGCCAAAATTTTTATAGCAAAAACTGCTATCCCACACAAGGTGCCCTTTGCTGAAGCCTCAATTTATCTGTTTAATATCCTAGCTAAATAACATAGGGATTTGTTTGAATAGACTGGAAATTAATGCTTATTATTTTTTTTAATAATTAGCTTGTGATGAATGTAATGTAATTAATTTTGTTACAAATTAATGTAATATAATTAATTTTTTTAAATTAATTTGTAAGTGACTGAGTCACTTGCAATAGGACCAAAGTTCGACGATTTGGATGTTTTGATAAAAATGTTAGCGAAAAGAATAAATATGGAGGTTCTGAGAGTTCAAGGTGCAAGAATAGGACATAACCTAGGTCTCCTGCCGGGTGCTGCTGTAACTGTCTTCGGCTCATCCTGGGGATCCACTGGTCGGAAGGAATTACGAAAGCCACCATACGTGAAAGGACGGAACAACCGTTAATACTTGAAAAAATCCTAATTAGTAGATGGCGATATTGGGGTCATATGGTCCGTATGGGTGATGGCAGGCTCCCCCATTATGTTTGGTGTTGGCCCCCCCCGGCATTAGAAGACGTAGATAACAGAGAACGACGCTTGGCCGATCCCTAGAGAAAGAAGCTACTTTGGATAGGACATTTTTGGAAGATCTTTAGTCTCAAGCTCTTCAGAGGTCGTCGTGGAGAGGGCGTTGTCGCCTTATGTGCCAGACGGCTTGGGAGGAACTAAGTGTAAGTCTAAGTAAGAATGTGTTGATTAGCGAAGTTTAGGTAATTGAGGGTGAAGAGGTGATGTTGGGTAGTTGTTTTGGGTTGCTGATGTTGGGTAGAGGTGGTTGGGTGTTGAGGTGATGAAGAATTTTGTGTATTTACAAAGAACTTACATTGCAGAAGAAACGTCTGTAAAAGTCATCTAAAATATGAGTAAAGATAAACCGGGGAGACGCTTTAGCCCTTCTCCTGATTTTGCATTTACACAGTGGCGGTTCTGGCCTCTCTTGTGCCCAGGGGAAAATATTGATTAGTGCCCCCCTCCCCCGGTCTACTAAAATTATCAGGCCGAATTTTAAAAAATTTAAGTTATTAACAAATGTTTATAATTATTTAAATCTGACTCTTTTTGCTTTGGTCTCTGCAGAATTATTAATTATCTCGTCCCAATTGATTGCTTTTAAATCTTCACGTTCTGTGCTCATTAACGCTAAATCACTTAGTCACTCCTGGCTAATAGTTCATCTGACCGTGGGCCTTAGTTGATCCGACCTTTTTTACTAATTGACGTAAGTGCTGACCCCCCTCCCCCCCCCCAGTACCGAGGAAGTATCGATAGTTGTGAAAAAGTTGAAAAATGGATGTGCATCTTGATTCGATGGGATACTCTGCTCTCCTGGTGTTCATCACCCTTCAAGAAGGGTGATGCGCTAATCTGTGGCAACTGGGGGGGGGGTATCAACTTAACGTATTTGCCTAGTAAAATACAACGTCTGAGAACAGCCCTAGACTTACCTGAAGGAAGAGTAACAGGCTTTCGACCTGGTAGGTCATGCTCTGACCTTATTTGCATCCTTATCCTAATGATTTAATAGTCTGGACTGTGGTCCATAGTTGATCTGACTTTTCTTACTAATTGACGTAAGTGATGACCCCCCCCCCTCCCCAAGTATCGACAGCTGTGAAAAAGTTGAAAACTGGGTGTGTATCTTGAGTCGATGGGATACTCTGCTCTCCTAGTGTTCATCTGGAATAACGAATAAGTCCCAAAAGATTTTACCAGGGACATACCGGTCAAACTCTACAAGAATGGGGATGCGTTAATCTGTGGCAACTGGGGGAGGTGTATCAAATTAACGTCTTTGTCTAGTAAAATACAACGTCTGAGAACAGTCCTAGACTTACCCCAGGGAAGAGTAACACGGCTTTAGACCTGGTAGGTATTGCTCTGACCTTATTTTCATTCGTAGACTAATGATTCAAGAGTCCAGGGAATGGGACAAAAAAAATATGTCTGCTCTTAATTGATTTTGAAAAGGCATTTGATTCTGTTGCTCGAAATTTTTAAATTATTACCAAGTACCTGATAAACTAGTTAAAATAATACTCGCACTCTATGATGATAGTGAATGTTTGTCGCACAGAAAATGGATATACGCGTTTCTTCAATATGATGTCTGGTGTCAAACAGGGATATGTCCTATCATGATTCCTGTTTGTTATTGTTGTGGACTACATTCTAAGGCAGTCTTCAGACTCTGGGGTGAAGATTTGCAGCCGACAGATTTCTGACATGGATTTCGCTGACAACATTATGTCCATTCTTCTGTATGCAAGTGAATGCTGGAAACTAAATTTCCAACTGGAGAAACGCGTCCTAGCCTTTGAAAACATGTTCCTCAGAAGAATACTGAACATATCGTTGCAGAAAAAGGTCTAGAACGTAAGAGGTCGCCGGCGAACCGATCAACCATTTCCTACTGACCTTTTGGAAATTGAAAAATTTGGAGATGGACGTATCTTGACCCAGTCCTTATGCCAGGGGATCAACTCCCATGTACATTTTATGAGTGTTGCCCTGAAGGAAGATGCAAAAGAGATCGACCAAGATACACCCTGCGATAGCAGTATAAACACGATCTGAGTAGAGGGGAGATGTCTCTTCAACCACAAAAGGAGTCCGTCTGGGCTGTGGCTCAGCTTCTTGATGTCTGGTGATGTTTAGTAGACGCCCTATGCGCCATTCCTGGTTCTGGAGGATCTAAGGTAAACGAACTCTCATTACTGGCCACCGACACTGCAATCGCTAATAATATTTGATAGGCAACTCATTCTTTTGCGAAGACCGCTTCATCTCCGTATTTCACAATTAATTCTAACACGTCTATAGGTTCTTTAAGGGAAAATGTTGTTGTTGAATGATTCTTCTTATATTTTGGAGTTTGTGGAACAACTTAACGGGATCTAAATCATCCCAGTACATTGCTACTTACTTTTATTTTAAACCCGCCGCTGCATTTACACAATTTTTCCTTGAGTAAGATTTTTTCTTAGAGCGAGATGTTCCCACATCCTGGTGGAACATAACCCCCTCTAGGCCTTCTCACTAGTTAAACTAAGAAGCGTACACCTACATGAGAGGATTTTCTTCATTTTATTTTATTTATTTTCATAAAAATAAATTATAAAGTAGGAATAACATAATTTTTAATTGACAGGAGGTGTAATGGAAAGACTCAATAAGTGTCAAGATTTGTCAAGCATAAACCACGTTTATCTATTTGCAACTGTCGCAGATGCTGTTACTTACACGAAAAGTGGATTATTACACAACTTGGCCAATGGAGAAGTGAACATTGAATGCAGATGATGAATGTCATCTATTTATTGATATGTCTTGTGCCACGTGGGCAACTAGGTATTTTTTATCGTTACCGGTGTACTTAAAGAGTTGCAGAGGACTATTACACAACTTGGCCAATGGAGAAGTGAACATTGAATGCAGATGATGAATGTGATGTATTTATTGATATTAGCTTGTGCCTCGTGGTCAACTAGTTATTTTTATCGTTACCGGTGTACTTAAAGAGTTGCAGAGGATAATGGCTTTTGGAGTGAATGCAAAAGGTGTTTTGGGTCTCTGTATGGGGGGGGGGAGAGACTGCAAGTAGTGAAGACTGTTAATTAACTCATAGTGGAACTTGTTTTGGGCTGCTAGCGGCTCATTAACGTATACTTTGGTTTCAGACATTATGTACTGTATGTATGTATTTATGTGCACTAAGATTATAGGGGTAAATTACTTTGTAGTAAAAATATATATAGAAATAAATCAAGTTTATTTAGTAAGTTTATAGGAGTGAAAGGTTATAGGAGTGAATTACTTTGTAGTAAAAAAAAGAATATAGAAATAAATCTAGTTTGTTTAGTAAGTTCCTAAAATTATGCTTGAGGTATTATTGCCACTTGATATACTAATTATCACATGGTCTATCACCTCGTATAATTTGTTTAGTAAGTTCCTAATACTTGGAATATTATTATTACCTGAAATATTATTATCACTAGTTTTATAACCGGAAAAACTGATTAGAAATAAATAAACTAAACAGTAAGTCTTTTTAATAATGAATTAATTAAAAAATAAATTAAATTTTGTTTAGTAAGTTCTAAAAATTCAGCTTGAAGTAGTATTGTCACCTGATATATTATTGTTGCTTGGTTTGTCACGTGGCATAGTTTGTGCAGTAAGTTTCTAATATTACGCTTGAAATATTATTGTCACCTAATACTAATTAGGTGATACCCTTATCACTAATATTACCTTTGGAGTTCTGAATTCTTAATTCGTTATTATTAATTAATTAATCATTATTAATTGATAACCCTTATGACTAATATTACCTTTAGAGTTCTGAATCCTTTAATTCATTATTATTAATTATTAATTAATTAATCATTATTAATTGATAACCCTTATCACTAATATTACCTTTAGAGTTCTGAATCCTTTAATTCAAAAATCTTTAATTATACTTTTGAATTTTTTTTTATTCATCTTGGTTACTTTTCTTTTGTGCTCATTTTGAGCACTCTTATTTGAGTACTCATTACTTGTACTTGTATTTTATTTGAGTATTCGTCGTGAGTATCTTATTTCTTAAGTACTCTTAGTGAGCACTCGAGTAACTCATCTTGGATGCTTCTTGAGTACTCATCTTGATTAGAAGCACTCACTTAATTAGAAATACTTATCAAGATGAGAGTACTCTTTTGAGTACGCATAATGAGTATTTTATTTCTTGAGTACTCTTAGTGAGCTCTTGAGTAACTCATCTTGGATGCTTAATTAGAAGTACTTATTAAGATGAGAGTACTCTCTTGAGTACGCATAATGAGTATTTTATTTCTTGAGTACTCTTAGTGAGCTCTTGAGTAACTCATCTTGGATGCTTAATTAGAAGTACTTATTAAGATGAGAGTACTCTCTTGAGTACGCATAATGAGTATCCTATTTCTTAAGTACTCTTAGTGAGCACTCGAGTAACTCACCTTGGATGCTTCTGGAGTACTCATCTTGAATAGAAGTACTCACTTAATTAGAAGTACTTCTCAAGATGAGAGTACTGTCTTGAGTACTCTTTTGAGTACGCATAATGAGTATTTTGTTTCTTGAGTACTCTTAGTAAGTTCTTGAGTAACTCATCTTGAGTACCCCTATTTAAGTATTCTTATTGAGTACTCTTACTGGTTCTGTTTATGGTTCTCCAAAATTTGTTATAGTACGTTGTTATAAAATCCAAATATTAATAAATACATCTACTATAATAGTAATTATTTGAGAAATAAGAAAAATGAAGAAGAAAAGACGATTTACTCGAAAATAAGGTAACCTCTTAAAAATCAACCCCCCCCCCTTTCTTTCCACGTGGCTGCAACGTATCTAAACTGATACAGACAATAAGTGGAAAAAGAAATAAATTTCCTGTAACTCAGTCCCACGTTTTGCTGCGCAAATTTTGTGCCTGTGTACTTTTTCCACGTTAGTTCCTGAATTAATGTCATAAATCTAGATTTAATTATGTGTCTGAATCAAATTGTGCATGAATTAAATTCGCTGTACTTCAGTGCCACTTTTTCTGCACCTGAATACCCCCCTCCCCCTCCCTGGCATATGTTCCTGTATTGTGCCGATACTTAATCATACAATTAGTGAAAAATAAAAAAAAATTGCACTTTATTGTAACCCTTTTCTGCACTTGAATAAATAAACACCCCTCCCTTGCCATGTGCCAGCAATATATCGGACCATACAATATGTAGAAAAAGAATTAAATTCTGTTAGTTCAGTGCCACTTTATTTCAGCGGCTGAATAAATCCCCTCCTCCCCCCCTGCGTGACTGCAGTACAGTGACATTTATACTGATCTGTAAATTAGGTACAGAAAAAGAAAATGTCCCCTTTTTCTGCGTTTTTTAGTTTCACTTATTGAATAAATCTTATTAATAAAGAAGCAACAAAGAATCTAATTTTTTAATTAGCTTTTTTAATTAGCTAATATTGTAATATATAATTTATTCAATTAGACTGCTATTTAGGATAAGATGTTCGCACAGTTTTTAATATACCGTATTGTGTAAAATTGCGAATTGAAGTGCATTTGTTAGATTGTAACCTATATGAATAAATTGTAACCTACTGTTACAATAGATTACAATCTAACCTATAGTTTGTAACCTATTCCCACAGTTTTGCTAAATGTTTTGTAAACTCATTTGCAAGCTTTGTTTATTGATTTAAAAATCTTTTTTTAAAAACTATTCCGGTGATATGTACCTAGCTTACCAGGAGTTTGTGCTTTATCAGCTTATTATTTATATTCAGGTATGTTGCACTTATACCTGCTGTGTTGCTAATCATAATTGATTGAAACTAATTTAGGTGTATATTAATTTCATTCATCGGGGTAGCTACCAAAAAGGGGTATTTGAGCTCAAGCAAATTGAACAAGAAGCAACAAATAATGTTATGTTTACGTCCTTTCAGAGGTCAACGTTTGTTTGTCCTCTGTAGGGGTGGGGGAAGGAGTAACTAAATTGCTATTGGGCGTATGTCTAGCTCTTGTAACTATTGTAGTGCTCTTAGTCATGTGAAGAGGTGCAAAAGGGTGCCGTCGTGAGAGAGTACAACCAGGATTGACAAATTGAGATTGTTGGTGTCATTTACCTGGTTTTGCAATCCTGAAATTTCAAAATAATTTAGTTTTTAGGATTTTAAAATTAAAGTTTTATATTTTTTGATTGAAGTGGACAGTTTTTGGGATATTTGGCAATGCTTTTTTTTTCTTGCTTTTTAATTCACCCTACTCTCTTCTCAGTGGTATTACATTTCAAGTTTTTCATAAGACATATCAAATATAATTCTGAAGGCCACTTAATCTTGTTTCTACTTTAAATATCTTCGTTAATTTAATATATTAATTTTACTTTTAAATAAGGGCCAAAGAATGATTTCGCATTATTGTGCCTCTACAGAATTAATTTTACTTTCAAAAATATGCCCTAACATAAAGAAAACGTCCTCCTCTCACAAAAAGTCCCTTATGGTGGCTTCCCTTGCTATTTATTGGAAAATCGATATTGAATCGTTGAAAAATGTCTATTTTTAAGTGAGATTTATCAATTACAGACAGATGCCACACCCTCTCCCCCAAATGCCTTCACATTTGTTTCCAAATATCTTGCTTTTAGGAGGAAAGGATTTTAAATTTTCCCCCCTCATCAAAGTAATACCGTTTCGTCATTTACCGCTACCGTACATGAAGTATGTAATGTGCCGGGGTTAGGGGGGTTTTGAACCCCCTTCCGGAATGTTTGTCCGACTCGTAAAAATGTAACAAAAATGAATATAAACAATTCCTTGTGCGTTTTTTGAAGTTTTTTTCGTACCTCCCCCCCCCCCCTCCTCCCTACAAAAATCCTTTTGTAAACCCCCCCCCCCCCAAAAAAAAAAAATCCTAGATATGGCCCTGTTAAGACTATAAATCTTAAATGTTTAGATTAGTAAAATAAAGTGTCATAGATTATATTTATTTCAGTTTTTTTTATCTAAGTATAATAAAGTATCTTAGTATGCCCATTTCTTTAGCTAATTTATTATATTTAGATGCTTTATTATATTTCAATAAAATAGACTGAAGCAAATTACAATGATCGACTAATTACATTTTTTAATTTGAATATTTAAGATATACTGTTTTCTATAAAATTAACAAAGCGAATATTTGGTCCTTGCAGTACAAATTTGGTCCAAGCGAATATTTTGTCCCTGCGAATATTTGGTCCGCGCGGTCCTTTGTGGAATCTTTTTATTGAGCTTGATCAACCCTGAACTTTATCTTTAATTGAGCCAAATCCTTCAAAGATGTTGTAGATAAGCGCTGGTAGTGTAAAAAAGTACCTCGAATGGATTTGTTGAATCCTTTTATTGAATTGTTTTTGTTGAATACTTTAAAGATATTATATTTAGGCGGGCTGTAAAATGCTTCAAATATGTTTGTTGAATATTTTTATTGAATTTTATCAAACACGTGCTTCTATCCGGTTTGTTGAATCTTTTTATTGAATTTTGTCTGTTGAATTCTTTAAAGATATTAATGGTAGGCGCTTGTAGTACAAATCTATGCTTTGAATAGCTAGCCTACTCTAAAAGAATTTTAAGGCGATGGATTAAAGTTTTGGGATCTTATTTTTTTTATAGTATGTATAGTGTTTGTTTTTTTAGACTGTTTTTGTTTAGTTTTGTTTGTTTAGTTTGTTTAGTTTTCACTTTTTGTTGATTTTGGTTGTACTTGTTTTCACTGTGTTACATAATTGTTGGTGTTTCTAGAAGAAATAAATATATCATGTTTTTTCTATATATTTAAAAGATTAATTTTTGAGAGATTGTATATATTAATTAGGTATTAATATGAGATTTAAGCTATAACATAAGGTAAGATTTATTGCAAAAAGTCTGTGGGTCATAGCAACACATAATATAGTCTATAAACAAAACTCAGAAACAAAATGCAACTTTAGATAATAAAAATCAAAAAGAAAAAAGAACAACAAAACGACAAAAAAGAAACACACCAAGTTTCAACATTTTAACCAACAAACACTAATCATAATAAAATTCAAATCCTAAAAACCGTAACAAGCTATCCCCTCATATATGATGTTAGATATTATTATAAATAGTTAGATATTAATTTTGTAGGTGCAGCTCTACGCCTTACAAAAATTTGCTTCTATCCCAGTGTCTTAACAAATACAAAGGACAGTGAAATTAAAATTTAAATTGCTTGACCTTATGTAGTTATGTAGTTTTTGGTAGCAGTGCGTGCCTATTTAAAAAAAATGGATGAAAACGTAGCAAAAAATAAGCCAAAACATGTGGCATCAAACAGCTTAAGAAGATGTACTTCTTTTCTGGTGTCTTTGAGAGTAATTTATTTTCACGATTAAACGTGGCAACACTGACATAAATGGGAAATTGCCCTAAAAGCTTCTTAATTTGAAACAACCAAAAAAAAACAACTTGAAAATTGCGATTTTCAGGATTGGTCCAGGAAGCCAAGGTGTTTTTTTTTTTTTTGATGACCTTGGTACTTTGAAATATCTAGGACAAATTATACAGAAGAAGAATTTTAACTACCAAAAGTTGCGCTAATTTTCATTCTAACTAGGACTAATTGAAAATATTATTTCTTCAACTGAGATGGGAAGATACTACAAGAACATTTCAATTTCTTAAACCACATTGGCCTGACATCACATTTCAGGCTAGAGCGAGAAATGTTGTGTACGCTTTCTATACTGATTTTCATCAAATTAAGGCTATTGCTGAAAATTCTTTTCAGCATGATTTTAGGATTTCTAGATAAAGACTTTCTGAGAAACTACACCGTTTAAAATTGAAAAACTCTAATAATCCACCTTTTGTCCCAAATGCGTATCCTTGTCCTGCTGTGATAAATCTCAGCTCAACGCCCCTTACAACCGAGCAAGATCAGGTTCTGTCGAAAGGATTGAAATTTTCGATAGCCCCTTCGAAAATACCCTATAGTGAAACTATCGCGAACACAGAGGGGACATTTCATGACTCTCGTGTGGATATGGGAGAGATTGCTGAGGTCAGAGCACAATTTGTTGAAACCTTGTTGGATTCGCCTTCTGTCAATAATCCAAATTTAGAAATTTTTAGTAAAAATGAACACTTGGTCTTACACGCACTACATAAAGATCATTCCAGGATATTACGAAAGCCGATAAAGGCAGTACTGTTGTTGTATTAGATTCAGATGATTACGACAAAAAAGTCAGAGAAATTTTAAATGATTCTAACACATATGAACAATTACGCTAGCTACCGATCCCACAGAAAAATTTGTCCAGGAATTCCGGAAAGAGCTTTCTTATCTAAAAGGAAAAGGTGAAATTACAGATCAGTTGTACAAAAGGTTTTACCCACGTGGATGCACGTCCCCTCGCTTTTATGGTCTTCCTAAAGTTCATAAGCCCGGTAATCCACTTCGAACCATTGTTTCTTCTTTTAATTCTCCTACAGCAAAAATAGGGAAATTCTTATCAGTTGTATTTCGCCCACTAATTCAGGCTCAAAAATCCTATATTAAAAATTCCGCTGATTTTGTTTCCAAATTAAAGCAAGTTTCGGTTAAACCAAATACAAGAATTGGCAGTTTTGATGCAGATTCAATATATACCAATTGTGATCCTCAAAAGGACGAACTGATTTTGGAGCATAAACTTAATTCTAACTCATCTATATCAGAAAAATCTACTCTTTAAAATCATACACTTCTTTCACTTACAGCCCTTTGTTACAGAACTTCTTTTTACTTCCATTATAGAGGAATTTTTTATAGACAGAAATATGGGCTTTCCATGGGTGCCCCCCTTTCTCCAATACAGGCTGATATTTTCATGGAACACCTTGAAGAAAGGGATAGTTTGCAAAGCTCTTGTTAACCTGAATTTTGGGTTCGTTTTAAAGATGATATTTTTTATTTATGGGAGCATGGTGACGAGTCACTGGGTTCTTTTCTTCACTTGCTCAACACCTTGGATCCAAAACTTAAATTTACTAGGGAATTAGAGGTAGAGAGACGTCTTCCTTTCTTAGATGTTATGGTGCACCGAAATGATACATGTTTCGAGTTTGGGGTCTATAGAAAACCTACACATAATGACCGTTACTTAAATTATTCCTCTAATCCTCCTGCTGTGAAAAGAGGAGTTGTCACTTCTCTAGTTGATAGAGCATTGAAGGTTTGTTCAACACGCTTCTTGGAGTTAGAGCTCAACCACATTAGAGATATTTTATTTGGGAATGGTTATCCAATTAGTTCAATAAATTCTGTAATTACAAAACGCATTAAAAGATTATCAGATAGTTACACAGAAAACACAAATCAAAGGGAAAATTCAGTTTATCTTGGTCTCCCATACGTTAAAGGGGTTTCAGACCACATTTAAAAAAATCTAAGAAAAAATTACATTTACGCTTATTATAGACTCAGAAAACTATCAGGTCCCAAATTTATCAAGGTAAAGTCCCTATCCCGATAGGAGGAAACTCCGCTGTCTACATAATTCATTGTTCGTGTGGTCTTTGGTATATCGGAAGAACTGATCAGCGACTAACGGATAGATTAACTCAGCAATCTAGTTCAATTAACAATGCACTTAAAAAGCGGAAAAAAACAGAAAATTTTGACTCTGCCCTTGCAGAGCACATTTTTGAAAAACCAGACCATACTATTTTGTTTAATCAGCTAGTCTAATTTCGCATGACAAAGGTATCGTCCAGCACTACAGAGAAGCTGTTGAAATTTATAAATACCAACACTTAGGTCTAGCTTTAAACAGAGATTCAGGTGATTTAAGAATAAACGAGTCATATTTCCGTTTTTTCAAAAGAGAAGCTAATATTTTAGTTATCCCTGAAATAAACCTTGAAACACTTCCCAGTCATAAACTCAAACACGTGAACAACCCCTGAGATCTCAAAGGGTGTCTGCACGAAATGCATCAATTAAAATCCGAAGTCAGATGACACAGTTCTCCAACTTGTTTAATTGCTGGTTCGTTTTGTTTTTGAGTGAATGAATTGTTTTCTTTTCTTTCTCAGTTGTTCGCTAGTATCCGTCGATGGCAGTTCATAATTTTTTGGATTTTGTGTAAATCGCGGATATTGGTGAATAACTCGCTTCTATGGTTGTTAGGTATTTGGTTTTAATTCCTATAATTTTTGGCTTTTATTGAATTCTATTCATCTTTTAAGTTTTTGGTTTTTTCCTTTGGTTTTTTGGTTCTTTTCACATTGAATTTCCGCGTTTGTTTTTTGTTTGTTTTTTCAGCACTTTCCTTGGATACATTATTTCGTTCCGCGCTGAAGAAGAGAGGCGTTTGTCCTCTCGAAATATTAGCTTTGTTGTGTTTTTTCAGTATTTTCGTTTGGCCTATAAAAACCCCATTTTTGCTCGTTTTTCTTTCTTTATGAGAACATTTTAAGGGCTATTAATTTTAGGGGACTTATCTAAGACAGAAGCTCTGAGTGAATTGGGGTAGAAAACAAGCATGTGCTGCAGTTGTCTTGGCTGGATCTCTGTTATGATAAACTATTAACAGTAATAAAAGAAGAAGAATTTGCTACCAAAGTATGAAATATTAGTAAAATTTAAGGATTAGGATAAAACAATATAAATTATTGGGGAAAAGGTATAAAGAGTTATAAAAAATAAAGAACAAATTAGAACATATCGCTGAGAATAGTATATATAATTGGTATAAAATTGTTAAGTATGTGCTAGGTGATATTCATAATCCGTGAAAACACTTTCAGCGCTTTACAAATGACTTAAATCCTCCATATTCGGGAATAGATTAATTTAGAAACGATCAATACAACGGTCAACTGAAGCAAGCGGAGGGATAGACAAAAAGCAGAACAGAGTACTTTAAGCCCCAAAAATGGCAAACTTATCAATGAATGAGTTTTTGTGTGTAAAATGAAATGTATGTGTGTGTGTGTTACATTTCATTTTGTATACATTTGTGTACATTTATATACATATGTATACATTTCATTTTATGAAATGTATACATATGAAATGTGTGTGTCTTATTTTATATATATATATTGTATTATTGTATTGTATTATTGTATTATATATATATATTATTTTATATATTGTCTTATGTCTTATTTTGTGTGTTTCTTATTCCACAGGATAAGAAACTTATCATTTTATGGTAGAAGCATAAAATTTTTACAGGATATTCTCAAAATACTGAGAATATTTTTACATTATTATTTATTATGTTAATGTTTTTACATTATTATTTATTGGTATCATTTTTATATTTTATTTTATATTTCTCAAAAACAAAATCACTGAAAAAAAAAATTCTAGAAACATGACTTCGAATGAAATCATAAAAAGGCTCGGGTAGCCGACTGCAGCAAGTAGTGGGAAGCAATGAAAACCCAGAAGCGCAAATAGAGATAAAAGACAGAGGAAGGATAAGGTAACTTCTACCAGTTTATGGTAGAATGAAATTCTTTCAGGCTGTTCTCAAAGCACTGAGAATTATTGTATACTATTTAAACCCCAAAAAAGAAAAATCACTGGTGAAAAAAGCAGAAACCTGACTTGAAATGACATCATAAGAAGGCTAAAGTCCGGAATCGCTGACCTTAGGAATTTGAGGGAAGTAATGAAAACCCTGTAAAGCGGTCTTTCTGATAAAAAAAAAACAACAAAAAAAACAGCCGACTACCTTAGTCTTTAGCAGGTATTAACTTAAGAAAACGTTTTCCACAAAAGAAGCTGTTCAAGGTTAGAACTCTCTCTCTCCCTTACTCCCTCCTATCTCCATGTCTGCTGCTCTTTCTTTTTCTCTCCCCCCCCCCCCGATCCCTTTTTATTGCTTTTAATACGTTTATCCAAAGAAACAAAATTGAAATGAATAGGAAAACAAGATGGTCAGGTAGATTTTTTTCTACAGAAAAAATAAAAGTTCAAATAGGGATAAAATCCTTTTAATAAGACAGTGATGATGGTAACAGTGATAGAAATTCGCAAAAACACCAGATATTTCGGTCACATATACAGTGACCGTCATCAGTAGTAAACTTTTACTACTGTTTTACTACTGATGACGGTTACTGCATATGTGACCGGAATATCTGGTATTTTTGTGAATTTATATCACTGTTATCATCATCACTGTCTTATTAAAAGGATTTTATCCCTATTTGAACTTTTATCTATCGTCATGGAAAGGCAGTGTGGTCTCCGAAGTTATCGAAGTTGTTCAAAGAAAAGTGAAGAGCTACTTTAAACCAAACAGGAGCGGAATTAAAGTCAAACAGTTTTTCAAGTGGAGAATAAACATAAATAGCTATCATTAAGTAAGTAAGCAAGTTTATTTGTAACCCGCAAGATAAAATAAATGCGAAGTAAAAAAAAAGAAAAAACTAAAAAATATTATCCACAAGGAAATAATAAGGAAAACATAACATAAATAACTTAACAATATTCATAGAATCACTAATCTGGAAAAAAATAAGCCAGGGGGTCACTGGCACATATCTTCCTTGGAGTATTGGTCCTCAGATCCTTAGCGATGTTGTCAAGCAGCACTAGAGGGTCGATAAGTCCAAAATGAGAAATAATCTTGTGATTTCCGTACCACCTTGGCAAATATAGCAGGAATTTACAATATTTAAAATAGCCTCTCCTTAGCTAAAGACGGTCTTTTTTGCGTATTAGAAGATGCAAACCGGAATGAAAAAGAATTTCAGGAGAACAAAAACTATGGTAAAGTTTACATAAGCCTTAGCGGCTGTACCTCCCTCTATTAAGCAAGATTTTACCATATGAGAATCGAATGCACTGCAGAGCACTAGCAACCAGAGACGACCCTGTAGTTAAAAGTGTATCAGAAAAAGTAATCCCAATCAATTTCAACTTTGGGACACAATTGAGTAGCACTGTACCCGCACTTAAAGGAGTGGCAGGGCTTGAAGCATTAAACCACAGAAACTCGCATTTTGAAGTGTTTGCGGAAAGACAAATTATAGTCAAAGCATTAGTAAGAACATTTAGATTTTTTGTGAGGCCTGACCTACTATGACTAGCTAGCAGAACATCATCAGCATAGGCAATGTGACTAACCGCAGTATTTTCTAAAAACACAGTAGGAGACAGCATTCGCAAACAGTCCGCAAGCACAGTTTTAAAAATATATGGAGACAGCACACCACCTTGCCTGACTCCCTTCTTTACTGAGATAGGCTTAGATATATCAGACATCCATTTTAACCAAACCAAAGAATTGGAATACCAATATTGAAGAACTTTTACTACGGAAGAATAAACTCCTGCTTTAACTAAGTAGTGAAGCTCTTGCGAATGTACAACGTTGTCAAAAGCGCCCGGGATATCAACCGAGAAAAAATAAAGTGGCCTTTTTTGCATTTTTGCAGAGAATAGCAGCTGACCAAGTATATGATGGGCTTGATAACAACCAAAACCGGCTCTGAACCCAACTTGATAATCAGAAAAATCACATTTAGTCAAAACTCCAGGCAATACGACACACTCGAACAGCTTACTCATGAAACAGGACACTGTAATTGTTCGATAACTGGAACACTGGACTGCATTCTCGCCCACTTTAAAAACTTTTTTTGAAATCTCCGAAGGAAAGCTCTAAGTAAAGCAGAAATGGAATGAGCCCATTAGGAAAAGAAATCGATTGAGTTCTGACAATACTGTATTCTAGATAATGAAGTAACGGTCGAACGGAACGACCTCCTCCAGGAAACATGAATTCCCATCGCTCTTTAAATCTCAATACATATCACAACTAGAAATTGACAATATATGGACTTGCCGAAGAACTCGAAGAACTGTATTATGCAATAAGGAAGAAAACATGGACTGGATAGAATGATTGAATGTAGAAAAAACACGAGTAAAATGAGCAACAAAATCACTGACTTTGATAATCGAAATGGTAGCAGGAACACACTTGCTGCTATTAATTACATTGGACCAAGACTTCCGATTCGAGGGGCCATCCAAACCATTCAGGCAAGCTTGACGCAAAGAAGATCTAAACTTACGTTTCGAATTTTGCTTAATTTTAAATAATTCACCAGACTTTGGCCGATCACAAGCAATCCAAATGCGAAGCCAAAACTTCGCGCGTTGTTTAGCTTTTTTCACTTCTGGGCACACATTCCATTACGGTTTTCTGGTGTCAAATCTAACACGTTCAACAGGAACTGAAACTGAAGCAGCTGACTTCAAGCAATGCACGATCTGGTAATAGAAACAATTTAAATCAATCTTAGCTGTCGATGATCTTACAGAGGTTTGTAAAAGGTGAAAAGGCACTTTCAGGCTTGATAATAACGAGCAAAGAAAATACAAAGAAACTTCAGAATTTACTCGTTTCCAATTTGGCTTATTAAACCATTTATTATGGTAAGATAAACGTTTATAATCTAGTAGAGCAGGCGAATCAATTTCACAAGTTAAAGGCAAGTGATCATCCTCCATTTTATCATCCATAACAATGACAGGAGGAGTCACGAGAGATCCCCTTGAAACTATAATATGATCAAGGTTTGATCTAGAACCATCACGGATATGAATGTAGGTAAACTGTTTATCTTTATTGACTCACTGATAGCCACTAGGCAAAGCATCAAAAAACAGGTCACTTCTTTCAGATTGGGACAGAAGATTGGCATTAATATCACCAGCCACGATCCAATTTAATCCCTGATTGGTCACTCTTAGCATAAGCATCCTGAGTTGCTTACAATAACCCGCGAAGACACATAGGGAAGGAATGTTCCTACGACTGCCTGGCATAAAGACATTTATGAGGAACATATTTCTACAATTTATTGCCAGTAAATTATGATCGGAATAAATAAGCTCAGGTTTCTTAGCCAGGCGAACTAAAGTTGCAAGGCCTCCAGAGGGTCGACCGCACATTTTTTTAACTTCAAGTACAAACGTGTGGTGGGTGGGTGACCGTTTAAGAGTATCTGTATTGGCTTTAGTTAGAAAATGTTCCTGTAGGAAAACTATATCATAATCATGAAGCTCATCAATAGGAAGATCTTTGTCTTTGGTTCTGTTAATATTAAGTGAAACAAAGCGAAGTCTATTGCCACTAGCAATCATTTTTTATCCTTATTCAGAGGTTTTTTAACACTGGGCATCTGAGACTATAGGAAAGATGATATCCCCCACAGTTGGCAGAATTCGGGCTTTCAGTGCAAGGATTATCACGTATGTTACAATGTCCACCAGCGCACCGTGAACACTTTTGATTAGTCGATGGGAGTGGGCAATTTCCGACAATGTTGTTCTGCGATTGACAACGGTAACATCTAGGAGGTAACTTCTGAAAACGTCTAATTTTAAAAGCTCGCATCCCAAACACAAATCCTCGTTTATAGCTTTATTTAAGGCAGCATCATCTAGAAATTCAAAGCGGAAGGATCCGGAACTTCCAATTTTAGTTGCATCAACGAGACCGGGAATCAAACTAAAAAGCTCTGATTTTTGCACAACAACAGGGATGTTACTCACAATACCAAGCACTTTTTGATTAGTGGATACATTTAGCTGACTAGTTGCAGCGGTGGCAAGAGAGACAGCTGAGGCTTTATCTTGGGTATAGACTACCCACCTTTTCTTGACAGGATCAGATCTCACACTTATGATACCATCATGACCATCAAGGGTCTCTTTGCGCTCAATATGATCTTTGAGGTCAGTAGGTGGATTTTTTAGAATAACTGCATAGGACGGTTTTGAAGAGACAGTACATTCATTTATTAACGACGGAGAACCTCCAATTTTTCCAGGTTGGAGAGTTCTCACACACTCAGACAAAGAGCGTAGCTACGACAAACAGGAGTTTACACGGCAACTCAACGCACAAAAAGCATCGGGAGGAATAAGTGGTACTTCACTAGGGTGGCGGATAAAAAAGACTGGCAGACCAACATCATAAGCATCATACTTTGCAATAGTATCGATAACATCAGAGAAACTATTAATAAACGCATTTATACCTACTCCCTTAGGCTGAATTTCCCCAGGATGGCAAAACTGGAAGATTTGCCTCCTTGCTTCAGAAACCTGAGCGAGCGTGAAAAATTCAGACATATGTTTCTTCATAATATCTGCAGAAAAGGCTTTTTCGATACTGTTTTGGACAAAATTCAGAACAGGACAATAAATGAGCATTCCAGCGTTCCACGCCATCAGCACCGAATGCTGAATACATACAGAATGAAGGAACCTAGGAACAAGGTAAGTGTAAGGACCCCCTCAACTGTCCCCCGCAATTTACGGGTAACTTAATACCGGTGGGTACAATACGTCGCTTGCGGGAGGTTCCTTCCTCTCTTCTGCTCCCAGTACGCTTCTTAACGATAAGAAATCAAAAATGGCGCTATAGAGAATTTATACTATAGATGGCGTGCTAATCTACCCGAAAAAAAAGATGGCGCTGGTGAAAATACCCAGGGAAAAGGGCTTATTCTAATAATTGCAGAATGTCATACAAACACTACTTGACAAAAAATCTATCTTTAGAGGGTAAACAACAACAGGAAAAGACCTCAAAATAACTCAGAAACTTTTTCAAGTTACCAGCAAAGTTGCAAACTCAGACACAATAGCCTTGAATTTACTATGGATGGCATATTTCACTTATTAAATAAGTGAAACTCAAAACAAACAGAAACTAGAACAAAGAGGATTGGGTCTAACACCCCTTGTACCTTGTAAACACCAGATCGTCTCTTGCGCGTTATTGAAAACAATGCTTCTTTCGAGCTCTGAATTTTATATGTCATAACATCAACAAAAGAAGGAAAATCATGTTAACTAAGATTACTGAAAAGATGCAACGAAATACAGATTAATAGTCTAATATATGCTGATATTCATTTGGGAAAGTCTAAGCAGTTTGCATTTATTAACATTATAATAGAGATAACGTTTAAAAGGTATTTTGTTTTTAAGTAAAGTGTAAATGATACTTTGGTCTTTACATGGTATAATTTATATTCGCTTTACACTTCAATTACTGTTTGAATGTATTTCTACTCTTCTTTGGGTTAATCTAGCTCTTTATTTTCTTTGAAAAGCATCTTTTATGGAAAAAGTGTTTAAGTTAATTTCTGTTCCTTCTTCAAGTTCAATCATCAACATAGTTTTCTTGTTAGATATTATAATAATATTTGCAGAAGCTTTTTGGATTTTTTCCTTAAGGAGAAAAAATTCAGTTCGTTTTTAATTAACATAAGTTTTCTTACTAGATAATAAATGAAAACTTGCAGAAGTTTTTTCGATTTTCTTCTTAAGAAAAAATTTTTGTTCGTTTTTAATTAACATAGTTTTCCTATTAGATAATTAAAGAATATTAGCAGAAGTTTTTGGAGTTTTTCTTCCTTAAGACAAAATTTTTCTGTTCGTTTTTAATTAGTATATTTTTATTATTGAATAATTAAAGAAAATTTGCACATGTTTTTTTGGATTTTGGATCTTTTGGATTCTACCTTATTGAAGTCATTATGACCACTATGGTGTTACAGCCCTAAACATAGTCATGCTTTAACATCCCTCTGTGTGACAGTGCAGTACATTGATCCTCTGATTAGCGATAAGGAGCCCAGGGATCGATCCCCGCTGCAGCAAATTTGTGTGACAGGCTTGCTATTCGTCCTTACAAAAAAAGATCCAACAACTGGAACATCGATTTGAAGCCCTGTGTGCCTGCAACGGCTCTTATGTATCTTTGTCTTTTACTCTTTTTTAACATGACTTAAAAGTGTCAACTTAATTCCCTTAAGTGTTCCTGAGATACTAAACATAGGTAAATATACCTATACCTGAGACAGGTAAACATAGTCATGCATTAAAACATCCCACTAAATGGTAGTGCAGTAAATTGATCCACTGCTTGGCTTTAAGGAGCCCAGGGATTGATCCCCGCTGCAGCAAAGTTGTGCGACAAGCTCGCTACTCGTCCTTTCAAACAGTTCGTGGTAATGAACTGTAAGTAAGGAGCGACCCGGCTCAATAGTAACCGAAACTCTAAAAACCGGAATTCTGATACCCATAGATACATCAATATAATCAGATTTTTATGCTGATTTCAATTATATAAGTTTCATTGAGTTCAGTTTTACCCATCGAAAGTTACACGCCTAAGAAAATTTGCCCTATTTTCGAAAAAAAGGGGGAGACACCTCCAAAAAGTCATAAAACTTTAAATGAAAATCACACCATGGGATTCAGCGTATCCGCAGAAAGACTGCGGAAGTTTCGAGCTCCTATCTGCAAAAAAGTGGAATTTTGTATTGTTTGTCAGAAGAAAGATCACGGATGCGTGTTTATTTGTTTTTTTTGTTTGTTTTTTTCCCCAGGGGTGATCGTATCGATCAAATAGTCCTAGAATATCGTAAGAGGGCTCATTTGAATGGAAATTGAAAGTTCTAGTGCCCTTTTTAAGTGACCAAAATAATTCGAGGGCAACTTGGCCCCCTCCCACGCTCATTTTTCCCAAAGTCACACAATGAATATTTTGAGGTAGCCATTTTGTTCAGCATAGTCGAAAATCTAATAAATATGCCTTTGAGAATGACTTAATTCCCCACAGTTCCCGTGGGAAGGGCTGGAAGTTATGAACTTTGCCCATTGTATTCATATAGTACTGGTTAATGGGAAGTATAAAGACGTTTCAGGAGGGATTTTTTTCTGATGCGGGGTGTCAAAGGAGGGGGTTACGGGGAAGGATCTTTCCATGGAGGATGTTTCCTTGGGGGAAGGGACATTTCTATGAAGGGGGTGCCAGATTTCCCAGCATTATTTAAAAAACGATCAGAAATTAAATAAAAAAACTAGTTTTTTAACTGAAAGTAAGGAGCAACATTTAAACTTAAAACAAACAGAAATGATTACGTATTTGAGGGGGTTCTTCCCCTAGTCAATACCTCGCCCTTTTCGCTAAAGTTTTTTTAGTACTTTCAAAAGAGCTATCTATTCTAATTAACCGGCCTTTTTTATTCAGGGGTCTGTGATTCGAACAAAATTGAAACTTTAGCGTAAAGAGTAAGGTATCGACTAGGGAACAAACTCCCTAATACACGTAATAAAACATCCGAATATAGAAATTCGGTACGTAGGTTAATTCGTAAGTTACGTCAGAACAAAATTTCGAGAAAGCCATTTAGCCAAAAAAGTAAAATTAATATGCAGATTTTGTTTTAATTATTCGTGTACGGTTAGGCAAAATCATCGCTGCATTAGTTCAAAAACGTTCAGAAATTAAATAAAACAAGCTTTTTTAACTGAAAGTAAGGAGCGACATTAAAACTTAAAACGAACAGAAATTATTCCGTATATGAAAGGGGCTGTCCCCTCTTAAATACCTCGCTCTTTATGCTATAGTTTGAATCTGTCACACAACTTTATTTTTTAAAACAATAAAAAACTTTAGCGTAAAGAACGAGGTATTGAGGAGGGAGCAATACCTTTCATATACGAAATAATTTCTGTTCGTTTTAAGTTTTAATGTCGCTCCTTACTTTCAGTTAAAAAAACTTGTTTTTTTTATTTAAATCAGAAAAGACCCAGCAACCGAAAAATGGATTTGACGCCCTATGCGCCGGCAAAGGCTCTCGTGGATCTTTTTCTCATATCCTTTTTTAACCTGACTTAAAAGTTTCAATTTAATTCCCTTATGCGTTCCTGAGATAATATAACTAAACGCTTTTGACAACCTTGAATGCACAGTGTCTTCTGATTTACTTTTATATCCCCCTTAACCTTCGCTGAAAATTACAAATTAAAATTCAATTCTGTTACTGATATAGTACATTTTTGTGTCGTTTTGACAACCGTTTATATCAATTGACAATTTTTTTTCAATAGTTTTAGTAGTAGTATTAGCAGTAATAGTAGTCGAAATAGCAGAAGCAGTACCAGTTGAATTAGTAGTAACAATCGGTAAGTAACAGTTCAAATAGGGATAAATCATTTTATTAGACAGTAAAAAAAACAATCAAAAATGGATGGATGATAGACAAAATCTAACAACAAGTGAAAATGACATAATTTTTTATACAATCCTGAAAAGGCTTATGCCAACTTTGCCGTCTCTCCCTCAGACTATCTGTCTTGGCTTTGTCTCAAATTGGCCAATGTCTTGATTGCAATTTGACATTAATTAAAAGTCACACTTATATTTAGATTATATATACAGTGACCGTTATCAGCAGATATACAATAGCAGTCGTAATCTCAGTAGTAGTAGTCACAGTCGCAAGAATCTGCAGTCCAAAGTGGTTGCTGTCCAAAGTAGTTACAATCGTAATTGTAAGTAATCACATCCACAGCAAGTAATCGCAGTCACAGTCGTAATAAATTGTAGTCACAGGTGCAAGTAGTTGCAATCGTAAGAATTCACAATTAGTCGTAGTCGCGAAGTCACAAAAAGTTGCAGTCGCAAGTAATAGCAGTTTTAGCCGTAAGTAGCTACAGTTGCAGTGTCAAGTAGTCACAGTCGCAAGTTTTCATGAAGCTTTGCTCGGTCCCTTGGTCCTGGTAAATATATCCTTCGCACGCATGATGTCATGATATCATGCAAAATTTTCATTCATGGCGGTTTAGTGGTAAATTCTTTACAGGGTCATGAAGTTATAAAATTATCGTGCCTTTAAGGTAACTGTCGTTGCCATCACATATACTATATTTGCCATATTTGGAAATTAGGGTGAAGGGTGAGGATAAAGCTTAAAATTACCTTTCATTTGTATCAGAAATAAAGTTTACTCCCCCCCCCCCTCGTTAATTTGCAAATATATAATATCAGCATCGATTGGTATGTTTACTTTATTCAAGTTAATAATATAAACTGCAAAAAAATTTACCTAAGTTTTATAAACATGAGTAATTTTTTTTTTGTTCCAAAGTTTGCAATTTGACAATTCAGTTTTTAAAAAAAAATTTTCTTCTAGTGATAATTTTAAATCTTATTTCAAGAATTTGGTTTGACAGAAATAACGTCCAAAGCGCTATCTTCACTTAATAACTGAAACATTTTTTAGATGACCTGCTCTGAAAAAGCGCAACATTTCTTGAAGAAATAACACTTAAATTTTGATTCATCATTTTTGGATTAGTGTTTAAAGACTGGTTGGCAAGCTTACTTTGATTGATTTACAAATTTCAGATTTATCTTTTTTCTGCCTTCGACGCCAAAATGCTAAATCAAATCTTTTCCTAGGCTGATTTTCTCTCAAAGAATAGGCTGCCCTTTCAAAATAGCCTAGCAAAGTCACACTTTATTAGTTGCTCTTCAGAAATTACAAGAAAATAACCATGCCATTTTATTCCCTAACCAGTGCTCTTGCCTAGGCTATCAAATAGGCTATGTAGGCCTAGGCTAATGGTTGTTACCCTGACAAAACCATTTGCTATAATTTTAGGGTTTCTACTCTCTAGAAAGAAGCTTGATATAAGCCTAGACTTGGGGCTGTTGAGAAGGCAACATGTTTTGAAATAATAATATTCCATTGGGCCTATGCTCCCCCTTTAATTTTCAAATATATGCCCAAACTATAGGCTGTATTTCCCATTTTTTTTGGGACTCCACCCTTTGACTAGCCTATTGGAAAAATCAGGGTAAATATCTACCAAATCATATTATTGAGTTAGGAATAAAGTGAATACACCATTTGATGCCTTTTTTTATGCTGATAACGAATATAACAAGTATTTCTATTAAAAATAAATTTCAGCCCCCCCCCCTATATAGGCTATACCTAACCTAACCCAGAATTGGCATATATAGGGGGGGCTGAAATTCATTTCCAATAGAAATGCTTATTATATTTGTAATCAGCATAAAAAAAGGTGGTAAAGTTCTACCAAAATCATATTATTGAGTTAGGAATAAAGTGAATACACCATTTGATGCCTTTTTTTATGCTGATTACAAATATAATAATCATTTCTATCAGAAATGAATTTCAGCCCCCCCCCCTATATATACCTAACCTAACCCTGAATTGGCATATATAGGGGGGGGGCTGAAAGTCATTTCCAATAGAAATAATTATTATATTCGTAATCAGCATAAAAAAAGGCATTGAATGGTGTATTCACTTTATTCCTAACTCAATAATATGATTTGGTAGAACTTTACCTAAAAGGCATCAAATGGTGTATTCACTTTAGTCCTAACTCAATAATATGATTTGGTAGATATTTACCAAAATTAGTTTATAAGCTTATATAGAATGGTACTGTCCAATCTCCTTATAATTAAAAACATTTTAGCCATCTAGTTTGAAAATTTGGCATATCTGTATAGGAAAAATCTAAATTTGCCAACTAGTTGACTAATAGCTTCTCCCCAGCAAAAATTAATTTTTCCAACTAGTTGACTAATAACTTCTCCCCAGCAAAACTTAATTTTGCCAACTAGCTGGAATGAAACATTGCCCCAGAAAACAATTCATTCTCCAACTAGTTGACTAATAATAGTTAGAATTTATTCTGAATAGCATAAAATATGTTAATAATACAGGGTTTTTTTCAAATTTAATTATCACTATTGTTACAAAATACCACCAGATAGCTAATTTGACAGTGTATATATATGGTATACAAATCTTTGAATTAGCCAACCAACCAACCAGTATCTTAAGCCTAGGAGTCCATCTGGCCATAGGGAAACATATTAAGAAAAAAATTCCTGCTACATAATATGCAGAATAATCCTAGTTGACACATTTTGCAGGGGAGAGCCTTTATCTTCACTTCTTTCCTTGTTTTTCAAGTTTTTCTAAGAAATTCATGGATTTTCTAGAACCTATATATTCACAGTATATGTACCCCCACCCCCCTAATGTGCAAAAATATACCTAGAATTGTATCCTCAATCTAAATATAACATCCATTTGCATCACAAATCACATTTACTCCCATATTAATTAAAAAAACTTTCCAAAAAATAAGTTTTTCAAAGAAAAGTAAAGGTCATTTTAAACTTAAGCTCAGGAGATACAAATACCTGTTAAAATTCAAACTCAAAACAACCAGAAATTACTATTAAAGAACAAATGAAACCCAAAAAGAAAAGAAATTAAATAAACAGTCATAGGAAAAAACATACAACAAGTAATAATATAAATGAATAAATAAATCTTAAAGCAAGTAATGCTTAGATTGAGTATGAAAATCAAGCTTAAAACAAAAACAAATATTTTGCTATTAAAGTATAAATGAAACTTTAAACAAACAGAAATTAAATAACAATCAATGCAAACAAACATACAATATATATTAATGTAAATGAATAAATAAATCTTCAAACAAGTGAAACTTAAATTGAATATGCAAATCAAGTTTGAATTGAATAAAAATAACTACAAACAAGAGTTTGGGTATTGCCTCACTGCAGAAGCCTAAAACCCACTGTGTCATTGGTGCTTTACTGAAAACAATTCTTTCATTAATTAAGATTTTAGGGAATAAATATCAGCATATGTATATTAAATTGACAATGCACATTTTTTTTCAGTGAAGTACAAATTATATTCTGGCTTTTAGAAAGCATAGGGGTTTTGAACCCTACTCATATTAATTTATGCTCATTTTGAGTTTGACTCTAATATTTATTTTAATATTTGTTTGTTTTGGGTTTCATTTGTTTATTGATACTGATTTGGGGTAATTGTATGCTTGGTAGATTATATGATAGTCTGGACACCAGGTGTTGAAAGTGTGAATCATACCATGACGGAATGGGGCTGCTACAAGAATTAGCCTACCCTCCACCCCCTAAATTGACCATGTGGATTCAAAAATACCAATGGCACTTGCTTGTGAGTGGTGGAACACTCCGAAACTTGACATTTTATTATATTTTGGTGTTTCATGCAAGAAAATGCATGTTCCACAAAGTTTGAGGTGCAGTTTACCGCTCAAATAGAAATGCCTAGAAGCCATAGAATGTTTTCATAACAAACCAACACCATTAGTTAGAAAAAATGGCAGAGTTCAAAAAAATGGCAAAACTATATGAGTCTTGAACAGTCTTGGAAAGTATAAACAAAATGAGATTGAATATTAGATATATAATGATATTAATGAAAGCACCAATGACGCAGAAGGCTTTAGGTTTTTACAGTTAAAGAAGGGGGCAGTATCCAATTTTTTTTTGCAGCGAAACTTTATTTTTCTTGACGATTCTTGACAAAAACTAATAAATTAAAATGAATATTTGATACATAAGGATATTAATTGCTAACAGCTCATCAGTTCAAAATTTTACTGTAATTTTAATGTTTATTTTAAATATTAAGTACAAAAGAAAACATTTGTAATATAATTCGTTTTCAGTAAAGCGCCAATGACGCAGTACGTTTTAGGCTTCTGCAGTGAGGCAATACCCAGACTCTTGTTTGTAGTTATTTTTATTTGATTCAAACTTGATTTGCATATTCAATTTAAGTTTCACTTGTTTGAAGATTTATTTATTCATTTACATTAATATATATTGTATGTTTGTTTGCATTGATTGTTATTTAATTTCTGTTTGTTTTAAGCTTCATTTATACTTTAATAGCAAAATATTTATTTTTGTTTTAAGCTAGATTTTCATATTCGATCGAGGCATTACTTGCTTTAAGTTCTATTGATTAATTTAGGACATTTCTTTTTGTATGTTTTTTGCTACTAATGTTAATTTAATTCCTGTTCGTTTTGGGTTTCATTGATTTTTTGAAGGTGGTTTTTTCTCGCTTTTAGTTTTAGCTTTAACAGTCACTTGTATTTGCTGATCCTCATTTCGTAAGGGCCTTTAATTTTCTTTAAAAGACTTATTTTTCGGAAAGTTTATTTTTAAATTAATTGTTGTTAGTTTTTGATTGCAAAAAGTTTCAAGTTTTTATGACATGGGGGGGGGGGGGGTGCTTACTGTCTGATTATTCTTGACTTTAAAAAACGGATCTAGAACTTTCAGTTTAAATTGAATGAGGCTTTTTTCAAAGTCTATACAATTACCTCTCTGACAAAAACCTTATATATGAACAATAGACAGCTTGCATAACTTATGGACAGCGATTGACAACAATGAATGGATTGAAAAAATAGCTCCAATAAGGGGGTTTAGACTATTTCACTTGCTGACACAAAGGGATCAGGACTGTTTGGAAATGACCTTAATAGGATTTTGTGTGCCAAAGCAATTTTACATCTATCTCAGAGTATATATTTTAACCTTATAATTGGATAATTATAATAGATTTCCTATGTATTCTTCCCATACAAAACCCCTTCCCATAAGTTAAAAACCCCCTTTAATAAGTTATGCCCCAGGGCATAACTTACAACGCCTACCCCTGGGCCCTGGTGGGCTGTGTTGACACCAGAGTTTTTTGTTATCAGAACTTTGAAGTATTTTACAAAATGTCAATCTCAAAATTTTTATCTGATGCATTTAGGGCGTGGAGGAGGGGGGCTAGCCACCCTCCAATCTCTATTGACTCTTAAAAAGTGAACAAGAACTTTCAATTTTCAGTCAAATGAGACCTCTCCAAAGTTTATACAACCATCCCTTCCATAAGAAATAATGGGAAGGATTTGGAGAATCCTTAAATTACAACTCTTTCCCTGAGGGCTGTGGGGGAGTTGTCATCCTCAAGGACCTAATTTCTAGAACTTAAAACTATGTTTAATAAAATGGCTATCTCAAAATTTTAATTGGATGTGTTTGGCGAAAAAGTGGGCGTGAGAGGGGGGCTAGTTGCCCTCAAATCACTTCCGACTACTAAAAAAGGCAATGCTCCTTTCAATTTCCAATCGAAAGAGCCATTATTCAAGTTTCTACGACAAATTCTACTATAAAAACCGTACACACCCCCAGGGCAGAAATTAAAACCAGTGACCTAGCGGTGTGGGTGATTGTCATACTGAAAAAAATATTTTATATCTGTAAATTAACAATGCTGAAGAAAATGAATTTGTAAAAATTTTGATTTGATGTATTTGTGGGAATAATGGGCGTGGGGGGGGGCTAGTTGCCCTCCAATCACTTTCGACTATTAAAATGGGCACTATCCCTTTGAATTTCCAATCGAATGAGCCTTTTTTTGAAGTTTCTTCAACAACGCCTTCTATAAAAAACTTATATGCCCCCAGGTCATAACTTAAAACCCTTGACCTGAAGGTTGTGGGGGAATGTCCTCCTCAAAAACATATTTTCTATCTGGAAATCAGCTACGCTGAATAAAATAGCCATGTCAAAATTTTGATTGGATATGTTTGGGGAAATGATGGGCGTGGGGGGAGGGGGCTAGCTGCACTCAAACCCCTTTTGACTATTAAAAAGGGAACTAGCCCTTTAATTTCCAACCAAATGAGCCTGTTTTGAAGTTTCTACAACAACTCCTTCTATAAAAACCTTATATGCCCCCAGGGCATAACTTGAAACCCTTGCCCTGAGGGTTGTGCGGGAGTGTCCTCCTCAAAAATGTATTTTCTATCTGGAATCAACTACTCTGAACAAAATGGCTATCTCAAAATTTTGATTGGATGTGTTTGGGGAAATGATCAGCGTGGGAGAGGGGGCTAGTTGCACTCCAATCACTTTCGACTATTAAAAGGGCACTAGCCCTTTAATTTCCAATCGAATGAGCCTGTTTGAAGTTTCTACGACAACGCCTTCTATAAAAACCTTATATGCTCCCAGGGCATAACTTGAAACTCTTGCCCTGAGGGTTGTGGGGGAGTGTCCTCCTCAAAAATATATTTTCTATCTGGAAATCAACTACGCTGAACAAAATGGCTCTCGAAATTTTGATTTGATGCGTTTGGGGGAATAATTGGCGTGGGGGGGGGGGGCTAGTTGCCCTTCAATCACTTTTAACTATTAAAAAGGGCGCTAGCTTTTTGAATTTCCAATCAAATGAGCCTTTTTAAAGTTTCTACGACAACACCTTCTATAAAAACCTTATATGCCCCCAGAGTATAAATTAAAACCCTTCCCCTGAGGGTTTTGGGGGAGTGTCCTCCTCAAAAATATATTCTATCTGGAAATCAACTATGCTGAACAAAATGGCAATCTCAAAATTTTGATTGGATGTGTTTGGGGAAATGAATCCTTAAATTACAACTCTTGCCCTGAGGGCTCTGGGGGAGTTGTCATTCTCAAAGACTTAATTTCCAGAACATAAAACTAAGTTTAATAAAATGACTGTCTCAAAACTTTGATTGGATGTGTTTGGGGAAAAGGTGGCCGTGAGAGGGGTGTTAGTTGCCCTCAAATCACTTTTGACTATTAAAAAGGGCACTAGCCCTTTAATTTCCAATCGAATGAGCCTGTTTTGAAGTTTCTACGACAACGCCTTCTATAATAACCTTATATGCCCCCAGGGCATAACTTAAAACCCTTGCTCTAAGGGTTGTGGGGGAATTTCTTCCTCAAAAATATATTTTCTATCTGGAAATCAACTACGCTGAACAAAATGCCTATCTCAAAATTTTGATTGGATGTGTTTTGGGGAATAATGGGCGTGGGGGGGGGCTAGTTGCCCTCCAATCATTTTCGACTATTAAAAAGGGCACTAACCCTTTAATTTCCAATCGAATGAGCCTTTTTTGAAGTTTCTACAACAACGCCTTCTATAAAAACCTTATATGCCCCCAGGGTATAACTTAAAACCCTTGCCCTGAGGGTTGTGGGGAGTGTCCTCCTCAAAACTATATTTTCTATCTGGAAATCAACTACGCTGAACAAAATGGCTATCTCAACATTATAATTGGATGTGTTTGGGGAAATGATGGGCTTGGGGGGGGAGGGGGCTAGTTACACTTCAATCACTTTCGACTATTAAAAAGGGAGCTAGCCCGTTAATTTCCAATCGTTTGAGCCTGTTTTGAAGTTTCTACAACAACGCGTTCTATAACACCTTATATGGCCCCAAGGTACAACTTAAAACCCTTGCCCTGAGGGTTTTGGGGGAGTATCCTCCTAAAAAATGTATTTTCCGTTCAGAAATCAACTACGCTGAACAAAATGGATATCTGAAAATTTTTATTGGATGTTTTTGGGGGATTTGTCGGCTTGGGGGGGGGGAGGGGGGCTAGTTACACTCCAATCACTTCCGATTATTAAAAAGGGCACTAGCCCTTTAATTTCCAATAGATTGAGCCTGTTTTGAAGTTTCTACGACAACGCCTTCGTTAAAAACTTATATGCCCCCAGGGCATAACTTAAAACCCTTGCCCTGAGGGTTGTGGGGGAGTGTCCTCCTTAAAAATTTATTTTCTATGTGGAAACCAACTACGCTGAACAAAATGGCTATCTCAAAATTTTGATTGGATGTGTTTGGGGGAATGATGGGGGGGCTAGTTGCCCTCCAATCATTTTCGGCTATTAAAAAGGGCACTAGAACTCTTGATTTCCAATTGAATCAGCCCCCTTTGAAGCTTCTACGACAATCCATTCCATATGAAGTGTCTCTTGGAAAAAAAAAAATAATCAGAGGCAATGCTGTAGCGTTGCCTATAGTAAAGGCCATACGGCTCCAATGTTTTATTATTATTATTATTTATTTATTTTTTTTTCCCGGAGGAACATCATACGGAACGGGTCGTCGTAAAAACTTCAAAGGGGGCTAATTCAATTGAAAATCGAGAGTTCTAGTGCCCTTTTAATATTCGAAAATGATTAGAGGGCAACTAGCCCCCCCCCACGCCCATCATTCCCCCAAACATAGCCAATCAAAATTTTGAGATAGCCATTTCGTTCAGCGTAGTTGAATTCCAGATAGAAAATATATTTTTGAGGAGGACACTCCCCCACAACCCTCAGGGCAAGGGTTTAAAGTTATGCCCTGGGGGCATATAAGGTTTTTAAAGAAGGCGTTGTCGAAGAAACTTCAAAACAGGCTCATTCTATTGGAAATTAAAGGGCATGTGCCCTTTTTAATAGTCGAAAGTGATTGGAGTCTAACTATCCCCCCTACCCCCTCCCCCCACGCCCATCAGTTCCCCAAACACATCCAATCAAAATTTAGAGATAGTTATTTCGTTCAGCGTAGTTGATTTCCAGATAGAAAATATATTTTTGAGGAGGATACCCCCCCCCCACAAACCTCAGGGCAAGGGTTTTAAGTTATACCCTGGGGGCATATAAGGTTTTTATAGAATGTGTTGTCGTAAAAACTTCAAAACAGGCTCATTCGATTGAAAATTAAAGGGCTAGCGCCATTTTTAGTTATCGACAGTGATAGGAGGGGAAATAGACCCCCCCACAGTTCTCCAAACACATCAAATCAAAAGTTTGATATAGTCATTTTGTACTGCGGATTTTATTTCCTCATAGAAAACGAGTTTCTGAGGAGGATACCCGCCCGAACACCTCATGGACCGTGTTTTCATGTATGCCTTTGGGGATAATAAGTTAACTGTAGACAACTTGGTCGTAGAAACTTCAACTCAGGCTCATTTGATATGAAATTAAAGGGATAGTGACCTTTTTATTTTTAGAAAATAATTGGAGGGAACCTATCCCCCCCCCCACGCCCATAATTGCCCCAAGCACACCCCATCAAAATTTTCAGATAGCCCTACTCCCCCACAACCCTCAGGGAAAGGGTTTTAAGTTATGCCCTGGGGGCATATAAGGTTTTTATAGAAGGCATTGTCGTAGAAACTTCAAAACCGGCTCATTAGATTTGAAATTCAAAGGGCTAGTGCCATTTTTAATAGTCGAAAGTGATTGGAGTGTAACTAACCCCCTTCCCCCCACGCCCATCATTTCCCCAAACACATCAAATCACAATTTTCAGAGAGCCGTTTTGTTCAGCGTAGTTGATTTCCAGACAGAAAATATATTTTTGAGGCGGATACTCCCCCATAACCCTCAGGGCAAGGGTTTTAAGCTATGCCCTGGGGGCATATAAGGTTTTTATAGAAGGCGTTGTCGTAGAAACTTCAAAACGGGCTCATTCGATTGGAAATTAAAGGGCTAGTGCCCTTTTTAATAGTCGAAAGTGATTGGAGCGCAACTAGCCTCCCCCCCCCCACGCCCATCATTTCTCCAACCACATCCAATCAAAGTTTTGAGATAGCCATTTTGTTGAGCGTTGTTGATTTCCAGATAGAAAATATGTTTTTAGGAGGACACTCCCCCACAGCCTTCAGGCCAAGGGTTTTAAGTTATGCCCTGGGGGTATATAAGGTTTTTATAGAAGGTGTTGTTGTAGAAACTTCAAAAAAGCCTAAATAGATTGTAAATTCAAAGTGCCAGTGCCCTTTTTAATAGTCGAACATGATTGTAGGGCAACTAGCCCCTCCTCCACGCCCGTAAATACCACAAACACCTCCAATCAAAATTTTTGAGATAGCCATTTTGTTCAGCGTAGTTGATTTTCAGATAGAAAACATGTTTTTGAGGAGGACAATCCCCCACAACCCTCAGGGCAAGGGTTTTAAGTTATGCCCTGGGGGCATATAAGGTTTTATTGAGGGCGTTGTCATAGAAACTTCAAAAAAGGCTCATTCGATTGGAAATTCAAAGGGCTAGTGCCCTTTTTAATAGTCGAAAGTGATTGGAGGGCAACTAGCCCCCCCCCCCCTACGCCCCTCATTCCCCCAAAGACATCCAATCAAAATTTTGTGATAGCCCTTTTTGTTCAGCGTAGCGGATTCCCAGATTGAAAATATATTTGTCACGTGGACACTCTCCCACAAATCTCCGGGCATGAGTGGTAAGTTTTGCCCTAGGGGCATATGTGGTTTATAAATAAGGTATGGTCGTCAAAAATTAAAAACAGACTCCTATGATTGGAAATTAAAAGGGCTCTTGTCCTTTTTCATATTTGAAAATCATTGGAGGGCAAATAGCCCCCCCCCCCCCCCCCCATCATTTCCCCAAACACATCAAATCAAACTTTTGAGATAGCCATTTTGTTCAGTATAGTTGATTTCCAGGTAGAAAATATGTTTTTGAGAAGGACACTCCCCCACAACCCTCAGGGCCAGGGTTTTAAGTTACACCTTTGGGGCATATAAGGTTTTTATAGAAGGCTTTGTTGTAGAAACTTCAAAACAGGCACATTCGATTGGAAATTCAAAGGGCTAGTGACATCTTTAATAGTCGACAGTGATTGGAGGGCAAAAAGCCCCCACCCCCGCCCCGCCTTCCCCCAAACACTTTAATTACTTGACTTAAGGCTCCTGCCACGTTGGGGGTGGTGTAGAGAGTGTCGCAACTCTGCTCCTCCAGGCTGACCGGGCTACTGCTACTAGTGGGACCTCTTTGACAGCGATATTAGCTATCTCAAGGAATTTGTTAAGGCTCTCTTTCCACCTTGTCTGAGGTCTGCCCCTTGGTCGAGACCAGCCATTAGCTTTAGCGTCAAAATCGTAGACTATTCGGGCTGGGGTTGTCGTCGGCATACGTAGGAGGTGTCCGAACCATCTGAGAGTACAGTGCGCTATTTGGACAGAGAATGGTACTTGGGAGGTGAGTGCGAGCAACCTTGCGTTGCTTACAAAATCGTTCTACCGAAGTCCCTCAATCTGGCGGAGCTGCTTCGTCTGGCAGACGTCTATCATTCTGAGGATTGTTGATTTGAGAGGCCAGGTTTCCGCTGCATAGAGGAGGACCGAGCCTAAGGATGCATTATAAATTCGCATCTTCGTGCACCTAGATATATGCGGCATTCTCCAGAAATTGTTGAGCCTTCCGACGATAGACGAGGCTTTTGAAACTCGGCTGCACACCTCTTCCTCTATAGAGCCTTCATTAGACAGCACGGAGCCAAGATAAATGAGGTTCTTTACGACTTCAACCGGAGCTCCGCAAACAGCTCTGTTCTCCGGAGGCGAGACGGGTCTTGGGGGCTCATTTTCCGTTATCTTCGTTTTAAGCCAGTTTATTTCAGCCCTACCTTTGCTGCCTCTTCCTGCAGGACTTCAATAGCGTCGATCAACTTGTCGATCAAGTCAGCGACGAGACCAAGATCATCTGCGAAGTCAGCATCCGTCTGAACAAGATCTCCAAACTGCAGACCAAAGGGCAGGTGATTTGTTGTTTGTGTCATGACATGGTCTATTACGCAATTGAACAGTTCCGGGGCGGCAGAACACCCTTGTCGTACACCGGTTTTGATGCCGAATGTCGTGCTCCGTTTGCCGTTGACTTGGACGCAACCCACGGTCTTTTCGTAAAGCTTTTCAAACAACTTGCAGTATTTGTCTGGTAGACCAAATGATCGAAGTATCAGCCAGAGCGAGTTGCGATCCACCGAGTAAAACGCAGCCTTGAAGTCCACAAAGGCTACATATGCTTTCCTCCTGAATTCATTCGTCTTCTCAATTAACTGGCGCATGGTAAATATTTGTTCAACAGTGAATCTCCCGGGCATAAACCCCGCCTGCTGGACTCTCCTCTTTCTTCTGAGGATGCTCGTGCATCTATCCAGCAGGGTCATAGCAAAGAGCTTTCCAGGCACTGAAAGTAGCGTTATGCCTCTGTAGTTCGAACAGATGCTCTGGCTCCCCTTTCTATTCCATAAGGGCAGGATTATACCAGCTCGCCAGTCCTTCGGGATCCATTCTGTATGCCAAACCACAGAAAACAGCATATGGAGCCAAAGTAGCATCGCCGGTCTGGCATACTTCAGGAGCTCAGGAGATATTCCACATACGCCTGCCGCTTTGTTGTTCTTCAAACGTATTACTGCTTAGTAGATTTCTGATGACGTGAAAGGAGTGTCTGTGTCACTTGTCAGCAGTTTCTGGGTGCTGGCGGCTAGGCTGATGAGTTCCTGGTCAGTCTGCGTTACGGCTTTGGCGTTGAGGAGGCCTGAGAAGTGGTCTTTCCATCGACTGACCTGGGCAGCTTTCTTGTTGAGCGCCTGGCCATTCACAAAGACAAAACATGCTACTGAGGGGGCTATGTCTCCTTTTTAATCATAGAGATGGTTGTAGAGACTGCCAATGTCACCTTTCTCAGCTGTAACATCTAGCTCATGTGCCTTTCTTTCCAGAAACAGTTTCTTGTCTCGCTGTATCAGTTTGTTGCGGACCCCATTAAGGCTTCTATAGGTTGGCATGTCACCAAGTAATCTCGCCTTGCGTCTCTGCTCTATGACGTCAAGCGTATCCGACTGAATCCAAGCTTTTTCCGACCAACATTTGCTGTCGCTGATTCCAGGACATTCTTTTTGAACGAGAGCCATGCGTTTCACAACTTTCAAATGGCAGGAACAACTTCCATTGTGTTCAGCATAGTTGATTTCTAGATAGAAAATATGTTTTTGAGGAGGACAATCCGCCACAACCTTTCATGGAGGGTATTTTTGTGGGGGAGGGGTTTCCATCAAGAGGGAGGCAGAATTCCCAGCTGTATTTAAAAAAAAAAATCAGATATTAAATAGGAAAAATAATTTTTTTCACCTGAAACGAAGGAGCAACATTACAAACTAAAATGAACAGAAGTTATGTGGTATATGAAATGGTCTGTCCCCTCCTCAATATTCCACTCTTTACACAAAAGTTTGACCTTTTGTTTCAATTTCTTAAGAAAAATTCCTGAAACACAAGGGTCATTTAATTAGAATCAGGAGATTTTTCAAAAGTACTAAAAAACTTTAGCATAAAGAGCAGGTTATTGAGGAGGGGGCAGCCCTTTTCAGATACCAAATAATTTCTGTTGATTTTAAGTTTTAATGTTGCTCCTTACTTTCAGTTGAAAAAAAACTTTTCTTTTATTTAATCATGAAGCAAGAATGATTTCCTTAACATGTTTCCTTCTCAACAGCCCCTATTCTAGGCTTATATCAGAGACATGAAACACTTCAAAATTCTCAAAAGTACTTTTAAAATGTCTAAAATACTCACTTATAGCATACATAATTCTTTACTCAAAAGTTTGACCTTTTGTTTCAATTTCTTAAGAAATTGAAACACCACTCTTTACACATAAGTTTGACCTTTTGTTTCAATTTCTTAAGAAAAATTCCTGAAACACAAGGGTCATTTAATTAGAATCAGGAGATTTTTCAAAAGTACTAAAAAACTTTAGCATAAAGAGCAGGTTATTGAGGAGGGGGCAGCCCTTTTCAGATACCAAATAATTTCTGTTGATTTTAAGTTTTAATGTTGCTCCGTACTTTCAGTTAAAAAAAACTTTTCTTTTATTTAATCATGAAGCAAGAATGATTTCCTTAACATGTTTCCTTCTCAACAGCCCCTATTCTAGGCTTATATCAGAGACATGAAACACTTCAAAATTCTCAAAAGTACTTTTAAAATGTCTAAAATACTCACTTATAGCATACATAATTCTTTAAGGTGTACCAATAAACTTCATACCCATCCCCTAATGGTCAAATTTATACCCCAAATTACATATATGCAGTTACTTTTCTCCATGCTAACTATTTTCTTTAAGTTGATTTAATAGCTAATGTCTGTTAAAAAAAAACATTTTTTCATTGTGTAAATAGGATTTGGGGTATATATTCAACCTTTAGGCAGTGAGGGGGCAAAGTTTGTTTGTACAACTCAAGGAATTATTTAGTACAAGTAAGTATTTTAGACTTTTTTTTAATGGTCTTCAGAATTTTATAATGTTTCCTTCTTCAGAGTAGAAACCCTAAACTGATACTCTACAGTGTCTTAAGGGGTAATTTTGTCATTTTTCAATGAAAATGCCAAAAAGCATTTGGTAAATTTGCAGTTTTCAACATAATTTAGCTTAGATGAAAGTGAATACACCATGTCCAAATAGCAGTTCAATAGGGACAAATCCTTTAATTTCACAGTGAAACAACAACAAAAAATTCTCCGGGTATTTTGGTCACATATACACTGGCATATACAGTCACATATAAGTTTATCTTCTGAAGATAGCCATTGTATATTTGACCAAAATATCTAGAGATTTTTTGTTGTTGTTTCATATTCATAATTTAATAATTGCTTCTGGAGGAGAGTTTATTTTGAGGTCAGCTTAATCAGGTTTTCCTGTTTACCTCCACTATTATCCACATTTTCAGTATCAGTTTATTACTTCTACCTTCCAAAAGGAAACACTTTAAAATTCTTGAGACTACTTTGAAATATCCTAAAATGCTATCGTTCCTAAATATGGACTGCTTTACTTAAATCCCCACCTGCCTTCCCCCTGATGGACAAATATATAGCCAAAATTACTTACACTACATTATTGGTATCTTCAATAGTGTGACTCTTTTCTACCTACCACTTGTTTACCAGTTGTTAATATTAAGAAAAAATCCTGTTGCACGAGAAACCTTGTTAAATTAATAGTGTGGGTCCCCCATTGCACTAGACAAGAGCATAAACACTTCTTAGTGTGTTCTCTCCCACACTAGAACATGATGTCTGACTGAAGCCACTGTCCAGTCTCAAACCCTAGAACCCTCCTGAAAGAGGTTAATCAAGGCTGGTGAATGCTGAATTGAGGCTTAACTGGGATGTCAGGTCATAACCTCAAAACACCACCAGCAAGATTTTCTATAGGAGGTTCAAGATCACTTTATCTTGCCTGACATGTGATTTAAGCTGAAAAATTCACTCTATTGAAAATAAAAAGAGTATAGGTTAAGTGAGCTATATATTACCTTAAATTGTAGCACTAAACAATCTAACATTTCTGCTTGTAGAGCTCCAGAGTTGACAATTTGAGTCGTATTGAGGATTCTTTAGTGACCTTTAACAAACTTCTTTGAAAAGAATATTGCTTCTATTTATTGGAGCTTTAACATAGGATCTTTAAAGGTCAAATAGGACCTTTAACAAACTTCTTTGAAAAGAATATTGCTTCTATTTATTGGAGGTTTAACATAGGATCTTTAAAGGTCAAAAAGGACCTTTAACAAACTTCTTTGACGAGACTATTGCTTCTATTTATTGGAGCTTTAACATAGGATCTTTAAAGGTCAAATAAGACCTTTAACAAACTTCTTTGACAAGAATATTGATTCTATTATTGGAGCTTTAACATAGGATCTTTAAAGGTCAAATAGGACCTTTAACACACTTCTTTGACAATAATATTGCTTCTATTTATTGGAGCTTTAACATAAGATCTTTAAAGGTCAAATAGGACCTTTAACAAACTTCTTTGACAAGAATATTGCTTCTATTTATTGTAGCTTCTTTAAAGGTCAAATAGGATCTTTAACGAACTTCTTTGACAATAATATTGCTTCTATTTATTGGAGCTTTAACCTAGGATCTTTAAAGGTCAAATATGACCTTTAAAAAGCTTATTTGACAAAAATATTGCTTCCATTCAATGGAGCTTTAACATATGGATCTTTAAAGGTAAAATAGGACCTTTAAAAAACTTCTTTGACAAGAATATTGTTTCTATTTATTGGAGCTTTAACATAGGATCTTTAAAGGTCAAATAAGACCTTTAACAAACTTCTTTGACAAGAATATTGCTTCTATTATTGGAGCTTTAACATAGGATCTTTAAAGGTCAAATAGGACCTTTAACAAACTTCTTTGACAAGAATATTGCTTCTATATATTGGAGCTTTAACATAGGATCTTTAAAGGTCAAATAGGACCTTTAACAAACTTCTTTGACAAGAATATTGCTTCTATTTATTGAAGCTTTAACATAGGATCTTTAAAGGTCAAATAGGACCTTTAACAAACTTCTTTGACAAGAATATTGCTTCTATTTATTGGAGCTTTAACATAGGATCTTTAAAGGTCAAATAGGACCTTTAACACACTTCTTTGACAATAATATTGCTTCTATTTATTGGAGGTTTAATATAGGATCTTTACAGGTCAAATATTACCTTTAACAAACTTATTTGACAAGAATATTGCTTCTATTTATTGGAGCTTTAACATATGAATCTTTGAAGGTCAAATAGGACCTTTAACAAACTTCTTTGACAAGAATATTGCTTCTATTTTTTGGAGCTTTAACATAGGATCTTTAAAGGTCAAATAGGACCTTTAAGAAACTTCGTTGACAAGAATATTTCATCTGTTTATTGGAGGTTTAACATAGGATCTTTAAAGTTCAAATAGGACCTTTAACAAACTTATTTGACGAGAATATTGCTTCTGTTTATTGGACCTTTAACATAGGATCTTTAAAGGTCAAATATGACCTTTAACAAACTTATTTGACTATAATATTGCTTCTATTTATTGGAGCTTTAACATAGGATCTTTAAATGTCAAATAGGACCTTTAACAAACTTCTTTGACAAGAATATTGCTTCTATTTATTGGAGCTTTAACATAGGATCTTTAAAGGTCAAATAGGACCTTTAACAAACTTCTTTGACAAGAATATTGTTTCTATTTATTGGAGCTTTAAGATAGGATCTTTAAAGGTCAAATAGGACCTTTAACATACTTCTTTGACAAGAATATTGCTTCTATTTATTGGAGCTTCTTTAAAGGTCAAATAGGACCTTTAACAAACTTCTTTGACAAGAATATTGCTTCTATTTATTGGAGCTTTAACATAGGATCTTTAAAGGTCAAATAGGACCTTTAACAAACTTCTTTGACAAGAATATTGCTTCTATTTATTGGAGCTTTAACATATGGATCTTTAAAGGTCAAATAGGACCTTTTTTATTGGAACTTTAATATAGGATCTTTAAAGGTCAAATAGGACCTTTAACAAACTTCTTTGACAAGAATATTTCTTCTATTTATTGGAGGTTGAACATAGGATCTTTACTGGTCAAATAGGACCTTTAACAAACTTCTTTGACGAGAAAATTGCTTTTATTTATTGGAGCTTTAACATAGGATATTTAAAGGTCAAATAGGACCTTTAACAAACTTCTTTGACAAGAATATTGCTTTGATCTATTGGAGCTTTAACATAGGATCTTTAAAGGCCAAATAGGACCTTTAACAAACTTCTTTGACAGGAATATTGCTTCTATTTATTGGAGCTTTAACACAGGATCTTTAAAGGTCAAATAGGACCTTTAACAAACTTCTTTGACAAGAATATTGCTTCTATTTATTGGAGGTTCTTTAATGGTCAAATAGGACCTTTAACAAACTTCTTAGACAATAATATTGCTTCTATTTATTTGAGCTTTAACATAGGATCTTTAAAGGTCATTTATGACCTTTAACATACTTCTTTGACAAGAATATTGTTTCTATTTATTGGAGCTTTAACATATGGATCTTTAAAGGTCAAATAGGACCTTTAACAAACTTCTTTGACAAGAATATTGCTTCTATTTATTGGAGGTTTAACATAGGATCTTTAAAGGTCAAATAGGACCTTTTACAATCTTCTTTGACAAGAATATTGCTTCTATCTATTGGAGGTTTAACATAGGATCTTTAAAGGTTAAATAGGACCTTTAACAAACTTCTTTGACGAGAATATTGCTTCTATTTATTGGAGCTTTAACATAGGATCTTTAAAGGTCAATTAGGACCTTTAACAAACTTCTTTGACAAGAATATTGCTTATATTTATTGGAGCTTTAACATAGGATCTTTAAAGGTCAAATAGGACCTTTAACAAATTTATTTGACAATAATATTGCTTCTATTTGTTGGAGCTTTAACATATGGATTTTTAAAGGTAAAATAGGACCTTTAAGAAACTTCTTTGACAAGAATATTGCTTCTATTTATTGGAGGTTTAACATAGGATCTTTAAAGGTCAAATAGGACCTGTAAAAAACTTCTTTGACAAGAATATTGCTTCTATTTATTGGAGGTTTAACATAGGATCTTTAAAGGTCAAATAGGACCTTTAACAAACTTCTGTGACAAGTCTGTTGCTTCTATATATTGGAGCCGAATGTGGTCATAATGGCTAAAATAAATTGACTACAAAGTAAAAACTGCTCCCAAAAATTTTATAAAGAAATTAACAATCCAAACGATAAAACTGCCTGAATAATATGGTATTGGATTTTTGTTTTCAGAAATAATTTACGTAAGCGTCATGGAAGTGATACCCGAAAGCACAAAAATGGAAGTTGATTACTCTACAACCGTTGACGAGAGCCTACCAAAGCTGGAAAAAGAAGCCAAAGAGGGATCGTTTTTTGAAGGCCTTGAAAAACTTTTGAATTTGGAAAAACAAGTTCGAACTGTAAGTACAAGTTTCAACTGTTTCCCCCCTCTTTTCCTCACTCTTAATTCCTATTCATACTGACCTTCTTTGCAATTTAATTATGGTTGTTTTTTGTCGGTTAAAATGATAGATCTTGCTGTGTTTTTTTTTCATTCCTTGGTTTGTATTATTTAAAGTTGTATTCTGTTCCTCGAGCTAAAAATGTAGGCTATATTTTATGGTGCTATGGCGCACAGGTTTTTTGCTATAAATCTTATCTCCGTATCTATTATCGTTGGGCTATAAATGCTAAATTGTCATATCAAGATGTATTTTACTGTATACGTCTGCTTTATATCCTAATCAAACGGTTTGTGGTAAAAAAAATTTGTAAGTAAAGAGCAACCCATGATAACACTACCCAAAATTTGAAAAACAAAATTTTGATAAAAATATGTACATCCAATGAATTAGTTTTCAAAATGACTTGAAATATGCAAAATTCACACAAGTATCAAGAATGTCCAAATAAAAACCCATTTTGCCTCATAAGTCCATTTGCCTTAGGTCAATTCATACCCAGATGCCATGATTTTCTAAGATTTTCTCTGACTCTTTCAGTTTGAGAAGAACCTCTTTCTTCTCAGTATTGCCCACCTAAACTGTGAAAATAAATAGGCAAAACTACTCAAGTTAAATTTCTAAATGCCTTTTTTCTGTAAAATTCAAACATTAATAATATGTTGGTTCCCAAAGACAATTGCACCTTCAAAGGAAAGCTATGTTCTCTTAAGTCCTTTGGTGCCATATTTTTTTTAGCTAATTTTTTGCTGATTTTTCATGCGTATTTCTTTTTTTCAAATTTGTACCCTACAACTACCAAGAACTGCATAAGTGCTTATAGAGGGCTTTTTGGTTAAAAATTGGATCCCAATTCTTTTTGATTATTTAAAGATATATTTGGCTGTGTAAGTTTCCACTTAACCAGTTCAGACCAGGGTCGTATCCAGATTTTTTTTTTTGGGGGGTGGGGGTGGGATACGAAATGTTTTTTTTGGAGGGGGGTTACAAGAAACGTTAAAACACATAAAAAATTGTCAATATTCATTTTTGTCACATTTTACGAGTCGAAAAAACATTTTGGGGCGGGGGGGGGGTGGTGGTGGGGGGAGTTCAATACCCCTACTCCCTCTGGATACAGTCTTGGTTCAGAGAATAAAATTTCATTTTTAATTTGCTTGGTACTAAAGTTTAGAGATAGCTATCAAAAGTTATAAGCCCTAGAAACATCGCCTATTGTTAAATTAAAGTGTTTTTTTTTTATTTTCGAAGGTCTAGGAAAGTAATGACTCTTTTTATTTAAGATGGCCTTAAAAAAACCTTAAACCATAAGTTGGCCACAATAGTGCTTTGAAATAAATCGTCATTGTATAGACAAAACATTGACTAGAAGAAAAAAAAATCAAATACATACAAGCCAATTTATTAGAAATTTCTTGTAGAAAATCTGGAACAGACTTGAAGTTGAAGTTCAAGACAGTGTATGCCTCATATTTTAGAGAAACTTTGCTCTAATTTTTAGAAACAAGGAAAAGTCATTCCAGAAATAAAGTGCTCTTGTTCTTTTTTTGTGGCAAAAGACGCTGTGCCACAGCAAAGTGACACAGCCTCTTTGCTGTGGCACATTTCATGTGGCACATTTTCTACTATTTCATGGTGTTAAGCAACTGTTTGTTGCCTCAGAGATTCAAAATGCTATTGAATTAAAATTGAGGGATGGCCACAAGGCCGTATCCAGGGGGGGGGGGAGGGGGTTTGAACCCCCCCCCCCGAAATGTTTGTCTGACTCGTAAAAACGTAACAAAAATGGACATAAACAAATTTTGTATGTGTTTTCTGTGTTTTTTGTTGTGTACCCCCCCCCCCCCCAATTTTCTCGAGTAAAACCCCCTCCGAAAAAAATCCTGGGTACGGCCGTGGATGGAAAATGGATTTACTCTTCTAGATTCAGTGGGCTTAATACTGCCTTAATGGTGGCCTCAATAATAGGTCTTAATAGTGGTGCATTTGTGCCTAAAGAGATTAAATAAAAAAAAAAACAAGTTTTTTCAACTGAAAGTAAGGAGCAACATTAAAACTTCAACGAACAGAAATTATTACGTATATGAAAGGGGCTGTCACCTCCTCAACGCCTCGCTCTTTACGCTAAAGTTTGACTTTCCCACAACTTTATTTTTTTAAACAATAAAAAACTTTAGCGAAAAGAGTGAGGCATTGAGGAGGTGACAGCCTCTTTCATATACGGAATAATTTTTGTTCGTTTTAAGTTTTAATGTCGCTCCTTACTTTCAGTTAAAAACTTGTTTTTTATTTAATTTCTGAACGTTTTTTAGTTAATGCAGCTTTTATTTTGGCTCACCGTCATTGAATAAGTAAAACAAAATTTGCATATTAATTTTACTTTTCTTTTGCTAAATGGCTTTCTCTAAATTTGGCTCTGACGTAATTTGCAAATTAACTTTCGTAACGAACTTTTATATTCGTATATTTTTATTACATATATTATGGGGTTCGCCCCCTAGTCAATACCTCGCTTTTTACATTAAGTTCAAATCGTGGTCCAATTCTTTGAGAATGACTCCTTAATCACAAAGGCCGTTAATTAGAAGAAATATCTCTGATGAAAGTACAAAAAACTTGTTTCCTTGTGAATCAGACGAAATTGGGAAAAAAGGGGCGTAGGAGGGGGCCAAGTTACCCTCAAGAATTTTTGGTCATTGAAAAGGGCAATATAACGTTTAATTTCCGTTCGAATGAGCTCTCTCTTGATGTTGTAGGACCACTGGGTCAGTACCGACCACTGGGTTGGTACGATTACCCCTAAAAAAATAAAAAGAATAAACACGCATACGTGATCTTTCTTCTGGCAAAAAATACAAAGTTGCAGATTTTTGAAGATATGAGCTAAGCAATAGGTTTTTCTGACAGGATGAATCTGCCGGTTTGATTTTCCTTAAAATTCTTTCACTTGTAGGGGATGTTCCCCCCGCTTTCCAAAATCAGGTAAATTTTCTCAGGCTCGTAGCCTTTGATGAGTAATACTAAACTTAATAAAATTTATATATTTAGAATCAGCATTATAAGCCCATTCTTTTGATACATTTATTGACATCAAAATACCGTTTTTAAAAGTTTCGATTACTATTGAGCCGTATCGCTTTTTTTATGGTTTTTTTATTACGTATATGTTTTTACGTATATGAGGTATACGTATATATTCTCCCCTTAGTCAATACCACGCTCTTTACGCTAAAGTTAACACTCTGTTTAAATCACAAACCCCTGAATCACCAAGGTCGTTTAATTAGAATATATAGCTCTTTTGAAAGCACTAAAAAAAAAACTGTAGCGTAAAGAGTGAGGTATTGACTTGGGGGCGAACCCCCTAATATACTTAATAATTTCTGTTCGTTTTAAGTTCTAATGTTGCTTCTTACTTTCAGTTGAAAAAACTTGTTTTTTTTTAAATTTAATTTCTGATCGTTTTTTAAATAATGCTGGGAAATCCGGTGCCCCCTTCATAGAAATGTCCCTTACCCCAAGGATACATCCTCCACGGAAAGATTCTCGCGAGTAACCGCCTCCTCCAGGCCCCCCCCCATAAAAAAATCCTTCCTGAAAACGTCTGTATACTTCCCAATAACCAATACTATATGTAGACAATGGGCAAAGTTCATAACTTGCAGCCCTTCCCCCGGGGACTGTGGGGGATAAAGTCATCCTTAAAGACATAGTTATTATATTTTTCGACTATGCTGAACAAAATGGTCATCCCAAAATTTTAGTTGGGTGACTTCGGGAAAAAAATCAGCGTGGGAGGGGGCCAAGCTGCCCTCCAATTTTTTTGGTCACTTAAAAAGGGAACTAGAACTTTTAATTTCCGTTCAAATGAGCCCTCTCACAATATTCTAGGAAAACTGGATAGGTACGATCTCACCTGAAAAAAAAAAAAAAACAAGCATCCATGATCTTTCTTCTAAAAAAAACCACAAAATTCGACATTCTTGCAGATAGGAACGTGAAAGTGCTACTGTAGGGTTTTTTGATATGCTGAATTCGATGGTGTGATTTTCATTAAAGTTCTATGACTCTTAGGGGGTGTTTCTCCCCTTTTTTCGAAAATAAGGCAAATTTTCTCAGGCGCATAACATTCAATGGGTAAGACTAAACTTGATGAAACTCATATTTGGAATCAGCATAAAAATCTGATTTATTTGTCATATCTATTGGCATCAAGATTCTGTTTTTGGAGTTTTGGTTACTATTGAGCCGGGTCGCTCCTTACTTACAGTTCGTTTTTACGAACTGTTTGATACGCAATAAATTAATAATAAATGGCTATTACAGGCAATTATTTTAAACTTCATTTGACTATACTGGTTCATTCGAGGTCTCATTAATTATGTACTTTTGTATATACTTTTATACTATCATTAGGGAGAAGGGATAATAGATCATCAGGGGGTTTGAGGGGCTGAAGTATAAAAAGAAGCACTTTTAGCCCAAAATAAGGGGCCCTTGAGCTAAATATAGAGGGTGGGGCGAATAATTTACTCCTTAACCTCTTTTATTCGGAGTTTTGGGATTGATTCTGCAATATGGGTGCTGTAGAGTGTGGAGGAGGGATAATAGATATTCAGGGGGTCTGCGGGGCAGAAGTATTAAAAAGAGCATTTTTAGCCCCAAATAAAGGGCCCTTGAGGTACATATAGAGGGCGGGGCGAATAATTTACTCCCTAACCTCTTTTCATTCGGAGGAGTTTTTGGATTGAGCTTGCAATATGGGTGATGTGGAGTGACCCCTCCTCTTTATTGCATAAATGTTTTAAGAGCAACATAAAAAATAATTCCATACGCTTACCTGCAAAAAAAGGGAAAAGTGGGGAGTACCCTCTAACAAAAGATGTCTGAAGAGACCCCACTTGGGAAATACACAAAAGAAGATCATCAGATTTGTCTTTGATATTTCAACCACCCCCTACCGACTGCTCCAGTAAATATTTAAAAGGGCAATTATCCTTCTCAAACTATCGTGATATAAATATTAAGCCATGACTTGACAGAGGGGAGTGGCAAAATTCCTCACATCTGAGAGAGTCCAGGATCTAAGAGTTGTATTGTTCTTAATGTATATTAACGATATTATTTATGCAGTTAATAGGCTTATCTTATTTATGCTTTGCCATTCTAATTCATAATAATAGCCCCCCCTTAAGAGAATACTCTTGTTGCTTTTGCTTATCACAACCCCTCATAAATCTTTCTGCTCATAATAATAGTCCACATTCAGAGGGCTATTCTTGTTGCATTTGCTGATGATAATACTCCATGGAAAATCTTTTTTTTTGTTAATTTCTGTTCGTTTTATATTGACATGGTCTTTTTCAGGGAAACATAAAATAATAGTTTGAATCTTTCTGGTTTTCCTTTAAGAATTTATAGTTTGGTCTCTTATTTGCACGCTGTAGAACCTTTTTCAGAGATTTTTACCAACATAAACCTTTTCGAAAATCATTATACAAATAGCATTGTTTAATTCGTCCATAAAAATCCTCTAGTCGACTTGATAGACGAAACTTAATACCATTCCCAAAAAATTATATCCGTGCATTCTCACTACCTGGATACATATACACTCCTTTGATTTAGTAAAAAGTTAAGAGCAGAAGTAGTAATAGAAGTAGCCCCGAAAGTTTGAGCTTAATACCCTCAGTCGTCTTTGGTATACTGCTGAGATGTCTTATTGGCAACCAGCATACAAACAGTCCGTTCTGATTTAATTTTAAAGCAACATTTAGTTTTTAAGTTTAGTTTTTTAAGTTAAGTTAGCTTTTAACTGTGGGGGGTTGACCTACCCATAACCTTAGACATATAGTTAGTAGACTGCTCAGCTAGGCTGAACAAAATAGCTGTCTTAAAATTTTGATTGGAAGTGACTGGAAAATTATGAGCCAAAAATAGGACTGATTGCCCTCCAATCATTTTTGACTCTTAAGAGGGCACTAGAACTTTTACTTTTCTGAATTTTTAATGATAGAACTTTTCTGAACTTTTAATGATAGAGCATCGCTGCCTGTGTCCTTATTTTATATGCCCCATATTGCTTATATGCCCTTTTAATACCTGCATGCATATGGTTTTTTTCGTTTAATTGGAACTTCCCCTAAACGTTTCCTAAAAGTTTCAACTTAATGCTATTAGTGTCGTTGGTTAAAGTGACCCTAAAAGCGCCATTAAAGTGTCTTCTGGCTAGTTCAAAATCTGCAACCTATGAAGGTATGAAGGTGAAATTTTCAGAGAATATTTCTGTTGTACGGATGACAACCTGCCATCTGCATGCAGGTTTTCAAAAGGGCATATCAGCAATATCTTAGAACCAGTTTCGTGTGTGAAATTAAAACTTACGAAGCATGTTGTTGGGAATGTTGAACAAACCAAAAGACAATATTTGCATCATAATACTACTGCTTCTGCTCCTACAACAACTACTACTGCTACTATTATTATTATTGCTGCTACTACTACTGCTCCTGAAGCTAATATTACTACTATTAACTGTACTCCTACTGCTACTACTATATTTACTTGTGCTACTGCTACTACTAATAAACCTAAGGGTATTTCGGCGAAATTTTTGGGCAATATTGTAACTGCATTGAAATAAATCGTAACACACTATGCCTATATAGGTTGTCAAGAGGACGTATCAGCAATGCTTCAGGACTGGTTGATGGTATTACGTTAAAAATTTCATCGTGTGTTCAAGGGGATGTTGAAAAAAAGGTGCTATTTGCATACTGCTACTACAACTATTGCTACGCATAATTACTGAACCTTTCAACAATGCTAGAAAAAAACTTTGTTTGGATGTTTGTTATGCGAAATGATGGACGATGGGGGGGGGGGGGGGCGTTCTCTCAAATCACTTTGACTCTTAAAAAGGGCACTATAACTTACTATTTAAAATCAAATGAGGCTCATCTGAATTTAATACGACCATCCGTTCCATAAAAACCTTATATACCCCCAGGGCATAACTTCAAACCCTTGCCCCACGGCTCTGGGGGGTTGTACCAACCCTGGAGGAATTGTTACATGTTCTTTGGACTATTTTGAACAAAATTGCCATCGCACAATTTTAATCAGATACATTTGGTGAAAATAGGAGTAGTGGTTTGGGGGAAGGGGGCTTCTTGACCTCCATCACTATTGAATCTTAAAAGAGAACTAGAAATTCCAATTTCAACAAATTGCGCCACCTCTAAAGTTTATACAACGATCCCTTCGATAAGAGCCTTAAATGCCCCAGGTGCATAACCTACAACCCTCGCCCTCAGGCTCTGGTGGTTTGTATCAACCTCAAAAACCTTGTTATATTATATTTGGACTATCTTGAATAAAAGGACTGTCGCAAACTATCTATTGGATACATCTAAAAAAACGTGTTTGTTTGTGTGTGTGTGCGGGGGGGGGGGGTAACTGCGCTCTCATCACTTTGTTTCTTAAAAATGGAACTAGGACTTTTGCTTAGCAATCCAATGAACCCCCTCCAAAGCTTATAAGACCACCCTTTCTATAAGAATCTTATATATCCCCATGGCATAACTTATAACCCTTTCGCTGAGAGCTGTAGGGAGGGGGAGGTTGTCTTCCTCGCAGAGATAATTTCCGAAACCTTCAACTAAGATAAACTTAATTGTTTTCTCTAAACTTTCATCGGATGTGTTAAGAGAAATGATGAGCACGGATAGAGGGGGGGCCTGGTTGCTCTCAAATTACTTTGACTCTTAAAAAGGGTAACTATAACTTTCAAATCGAATAGCCCTCATCTGAAGATTATACAACTACCCATTCCATAAAAGCCTTATATGCCTACATGGCATAACTTACAACCCTATCCCAAGGGCGCTGGGGTGTTTGTGTCATCCCTAGAGACATTATTATGTTCTTTGGATTATTTGTAACAAAATCGCTATGTCATAATTTCAATCAGATGTCTTTAATTAAAATAGGGGTTGTCGACGAGGGGGGGTCTAAATGTCCTCCGGGAAGAGAACTAGAACTTCCGAGTTTCAACCAAATAAGCTTCTTCTAAAGTTAAAAACCATCTTTTTAACTTTAGAAGAAGGGGGGGTGGGGGTGGTGGTTACTCTCAAATCACTTTGACTCTTAAAACAGTACTATAACTTTCAATTTCAAATCAAATGAGCTCCTTCTGAATTTTATGTGACCACCCATTCCATAAAAAGTTTATATGACCCCAGGTCATGATTTACAACCCTATCCCCAGGGCACCGGGGGATTGCGTCAGCCCTAGAGGCATTGTTTTAGTTCTTTGACTATTTTGAGCAAAATTGCTATCTCACAATTGTAATCCAATTTGTTTGATGAAGAGGGGTAGTCGGGGGGGGGGGGAGGGGGATAGCTGCCTCTATCACTTTTGAATGTTAAAAAGGAACTAGAACTTCCCATTTTTAACCAAATGAGCCTCCTCTAAAGTTTATACAACCATCCCTTCGATGAAAACCTCAAAACCCCCCTGGGCATAACTTACACCCCTTGTCCCTAGGCCCTGGGGTTCGTTTTAACCCCAAAAGCCTTGTTATATGATATATTGACTTATGAATAAAATGGATATCTCAAAATTTCTATTAGATACATTTCAGGACAATACGACGCGTGTACGTGTGTATGTGTGAGGGGGGGGGATAGCTGCCCTCCTATCACTTTGAGCACTTTGACTTTTAAGAAGAGGACTAGATCTTCTGATTACCAATCCAATGAGTCCCCTCCGAAGTTTATATGACCACGCTTTCTATAAAAACCCTATATACCCCCAGGGCAAAACCCTTGCCCTGAGGGCTGGGGGGATTTGTTATCCTCAAATACATAATATCCGGACCTTTCAAATACGTTGAACAAATAGCGATCTCAAAACTTTGATTAGTAGTTTTTGAGGAAGTGTTGGGCGTGGGAGGGGGTTAGTTGCTCTCCAATCACTTTCGACTATTAAAAAGGGTGCTAGCCCTTTCAATTTCCAATCGAATGAGCTGTTTTTGAAGTTTCTACGACGACTCCTTTGATACGAAGTGCCCTGGTCTAAACAAAACAAAAAAATAAATAATACATTGCGCCAACATCGTTCTTTACTTGGGTAGCTCTATTGCGCTGCCTATAATCTAATTAAGTTGTTTGTCTCTTATTGCCCAATTATACGAATCACAACTTTTCCTTATTTTATGAGGTCGCTTTTTAAGATTTAGGATAGAGCAAGAATTTGTTTCATGGAGAGAAAGTTATTTGTAACTGAACCACTACATTACACTGAATTGTATTATGCTTCTTGTTGTGTATCTTTCTTATTTCATCAGTTTCATCATCATGTATATCTCTTTTATGTATCATCCCATAACCCTGAAATATACTCCTCGTTTTGTTTCTGATTTTTTTTTTCATCCATTCAGTGGTCTTAGAAAATCGCGGGAGGGCTCATTAAAACGGAAATTAAAAGTTCTAGTGCCCTTTCTAAGTGACCAAAAAATGGAGGGCAACTAGACCCCCTCCCACGCTCATTTTTTCCCCAGAAATTTGTGTAAAATTAAAATTCCTTTTACTCTCTGTGAATGATGTGCTTTTAATCCCTTAATTGCGTGTCACATAATATAGAACCCGTGGATTGTCATTTACGAGGTATGTTCCTTTAGGAAATTAACTACTACTACCACTAACAACAACTCACCGCAGCACCAAGCCGCCTGAGGCCAACACTGCTATGCAAGCTCCTCCTCCGCCCCAATCTATTCAAATCCTCTCTTTTTACATCCGCCCACAAAGTTCCCATTTCCTTTAAATCTTTCTTTATGACGTCCTCCCACCCCAAACGGGGACGACCTGCTTTCCGTTTAGCTCTAGATGGTTGGCTGAAAAGAACAATCTTCGGCAATCTGTCATCCTTCATCCGCACAACGTTTCCTAGCCACATCAACCTTTCTTTCATTATAGGCCTAGAGAGCGTTATTGAACTACATTTTTCATATAGCCTATTGTTTGAAATACGGTCAGTCAGCCGGGTACCCAGAACAATCCTTAAGCAATTTTTCTGGAAATCATATAACATAGCTTCATCTGCTATTCGGAGCACCTACGCTTCAAAGCTATATTTGACCACAGCCATTTTTGCAGCTTCTAATATTCTAATAGTGGTTTATAGACTTATCTTCCTATTCTTCCAGACTTTTTTTAACTGTGAAAAAACACCCTGATCCTTGGCTATTCTATTTTTAACATCTTCACTGCTCCCACCATCTTTACTAATAATACTACCAAGGTAAGTGAAGCTGCTCACCTGATGAATCTTTTCATTACCCAACGTCACCTTTTCATCTTCACTTATTCCTAGCCTTAGTGACTTAGTCTTCCTAACATTAATTTTCAAACCAATTCTAGCAACCTGAACTCGCAAAACCTCTAAAACTTCATTCATTTTACTCACACTTTCATCTAGGATGCTTAAATCATCAGCATAATCCAAGTCCAGGAGACTTTTCCCTCCCCATTTGATTCCGTGGTCTCCCATTGCCTTTCCTGTGCTCCTTAAAACAAAGTCCATCAAAATAATCCATACAAAGGGGGATAGAACACAACCCTGCTTAACTCCTGGTTTAATACAAAACCAGCTGCTAACCTCATTTCCTACCTTAACCGCAGCATTGTTATTCTCGTACATAGCACTAATCACTTTAATGTATTTTTCTGGTATACCATACAAGGATAAAACCTTTACTGAAGCTTTTGTATCAACAGAATCGAACGCTTGCTCATAATCTATAAAACTGAGGACCAAAGGTGTTTGAAAACTCAGGCACTTCTCAATTATTAGCCTAAGAGTGAAAATTTGGTCGACACATCATCTACCTTTTCTATAACCGCACTGCTCTTCTCTTAAAACTTTGTCTGCGGCATCTCTCAGTCTAAAAAGTATCATATTACCTAGTAATTTACTACCTACAGAGACCAGAATAATGCCTCGATAATTACCACACTCACTTTTATCACCTTTCTTATAAAGTGGCTTAATTAAGGTTTTCCTAAAAACGCTAGGTACTTCCCCTTTATCAAAAATCATATTCATAATCATCAGTAACTTATTTCTAACCTCAGAGCCACCATATTTAAGAAACTCATTTACCACCCTATCAACATCTGAAGCCTTATTATTCTTTAATCCTTTTAGTACTGTTGCCTCACAAAACAAATCTTCCTTCACATCGAAGGTATCACAAACATTTTCATTTTCCTCTATATTTTTTCCTGCAACTCTGTCTCGGTTAAGGAAATTCTCAAAATGTTCGACCCATCTCTCTTTAGTTTTTTTCCTTATCGCTAATTGCGACCCCATTCCTATCTTTAACTGGGCCAAGTCCGGATTGACTACTCCCTCTCAATTTGTTAACGTGCCAGTACAATATTTTACTGTTATGCCGTCTAGCCGCCAAATTCTTTCCCCTTGCGTTTCCTTTCTTTTACACTCTCAACAACCCTGCATTTCAGTTGAACCAATCCGAAGCCATCAGGTCTTTGATTTTATTTTGATCCTGTACTTCCTGTGTCAGTTCGTAGGGTTTCATATTTTTATGGATTCTAGAAAAACTGTGGTAAAATCTGGGATTTCTTTCTCTCTTCCTTTATGGTGCTTAATTCTTATGGTGCTTCCTTATGGTGCTTAATTTGTAGGTCTTTTTTGTGCTTCTTTTTGCAGTTTTTATTCTTATTGAAGTGTCAGTAATTACACTTGTTGTTTTAATAGCCCAAGGGGTCTCGTAAATGGGAGCCAAACCTTTAAAGAATTGACCCATTCCGAAAGTATTATTGCAACTTTTTCCTTGAAGGGTGCAGATGCCATATCTACTGGTCGTGTCCTTGAAGCTATCGTTCGGGTTTGTTTTGAGAGCAAACAATGGGACGCTCTTTGTGAACAACTTGTCTCCTTAACAAAGAGGCGGAGTCAGCTGAAGGCAGCCCAATCAAAAATGGTTCAGGAGAGTATTAGGCTTCTGGAAGGAGTTACTGATAAGGAGCTGAAAATTAAGATCATCGAAACGCTGAGGACCATAACTGCTGGAAAGGTAAGTTGGTTTTAAACACTCCCATTGACTAATCATATCATCGCCTATACGTCAATCAATTATAACCGCCATTAATATAAAAAATAATAGGAATTTAAAACAAAAAGTTTTCACTGATCTACATGGAGGGTCCTAGCCAGGTGGTTACCGTTCCAGACTTGAAATCCTGAAGACGGGGTTCGAGGCCTGGGGTAGCTGGTTATTTTGTTCGGAATGGGGGGCAATGGTATGACTCTGTAAGCTCAGCCAGATCTAAATGGGTACCTGGAGCAATATGGGGGAAAACACGCGAAGCGTCGGATGATTTACCCCCAACCACACATTGCCCTCTCGGCCGAAGTCATCGAATCAAGAGATCGATAGCTGCAAAACGCAGATCATTGGTCAGCATGATAAATTTGTTTAACTTAAGTACATGGAGGGGGAGGGGAGGGGTAATACCGAATAACCATGTGACGATATAATAATAACAAAAAGCCACTAAATCACTGTCTTATTATAATAGTTAGTGATATATTGTCCCAACAATTCAACATTTACTGCTAAGAAACATGTTTTGTTTTCTCTTGTATCTGGTTTGATATCTAGGTTTAACATAAAAAGCAAAAACTAAAGGAAACTTACTTCATTGTAATTATTGAGTTAAGTGTGATGTAGGAACAAATCTATAAGGACATTTTTAAGAGGAATAAGAGAAAGCAGCCTTGCATTTTCTCCCAAGATCAGTCCAAGGGTAAATTGGTCTTAAACATCCCCATTGACTAGCTGTATCATCCCCTATATGCCAAAAAATATAAATGTATAATCGCCATCAGTATAACCAACTGAACGGTTTTCCTACATACCTGCATGCTGGTATGTATATAATATGCAAATATGTTGCATATAAAACCATGCTTCGCTTAAAATTAATCTCTTAGGGAATCGTAATTACGAAATGATGAAATGAGATTTATGTGAGAATTGTCACATAAACTGTCAATATAAATTCTCACATAAATTGTCACATAAAAAACTATGGGAATTCATAGTAAGGGGTTCACTTGCCCCCCGCCTCCCCTCCTGTCTCTGCACTTTTTGTACGACAAATAATAGTTTATTCATGAATATATGATACTATATTTTATGAATTTATGTTCTTACTCATAATATAGAATTATTTTCGTTTCTATTCTTTACATTCTTTTATTTTTCTTTATATTTCCTTTTATAGTGTATTTCTTAGCAGCTATTACCACCTAATAACCTCTAAATTATGATAGTATTTGCCACATTACTTTCCCTCTACACATTGCCTTGTTTCTGCAGTAAGTTGCTAGTAGTAGTAAATTATGAGTAAAGACGTGAATGGTAATTTTGAAAATATGCACTTAATATCCATTAGTATAGACCTATGTAATGTGTTTTGTGTAAAATCTGTTTATTTTGCTTTTAATCAAGTTATTATTCTTCTATTTTTTGTATTAATTTAAAGAATCATAGAGTGTATCGGTGAGGGGACAGGGTGTTTTGAGTCCTGGAGTCAGTGGGGCCAGATTTAGGATCCTTTGTTCGAGAAGGAAAGGGTTCGAATCTTAGTGTACCCAATTATTTGATTTGGGACGGGGGTCAGTGGTGTGACCCTGTAAGTTCAGCTAGAGTCGACCCAGCTATAAGTGGGTATCTGGAGAAATCTTTGGAAGGTAAACAAAAGGGGAGTGTGAAAGCATAGGATGGCTGGCCCCTAACCTCCCCCCCATTCACTTCCTCGCTTAAGGGCCATGAAATAGAGATCACCTCCCCTGGTTTGGACTTTAGAGCCCAGTTCCGCATTCTTTACCTTTCTTTTTTTTAAATAAAAAGTTAGCTTCGAATTGCGCTATGGTAAAGTTTTAATAAGATTGTATTGATATTTTCCGGTTTAGTTAGATTTATGTTAATAATCAAATTTCATGTTTTTCGCGATATAAAAAAGTTAAAATTGTCAAAATTTCGAATGGTCATAAGGCACTAACAAAATAAAAAAAAATCTGCACAATTTCGGGCAGTGCATGAAAAAAGTAGAGTTACCATGTTTCGTCAAATTCTAACGAAATCAGATCATAGGCAGCGCTCTAGCACTGCATTAATAAAGAGCGAATAACAAAATAAATGTTAAATTTTTTCATTATTTTACTTTCATAAATAAAAAAATTATCCACACTTTAAGGAATAAATATCAGTGTATGTCAATTAAACTGACATATGTGGTTATTTTTTTTTTTTTAGTAAAGTGCAAATTATGTTCTGGTCTTAAGAAGGCATGAAGGTTATCAGCCCTACTCATGTTTATTTCTGCTCGTTTTGAGTTTGGCTCGGCTATTTCTTGTAATTTCTATTTGTTTTGAGTTTAATTTATTTATTGATACTGGTTTATGGTATTTTCATGCTTGGAAGTAATTGACTTTATTTCTGCTAATTTTTGGCTAAATAGAGCTCTTTACTTTTCTTTGAAAAACTTGTTTGTGGAAAAAGATTTCTAAATAAATAGCGTGAATATAGCGGTGTCAGAACGGGATTTTGGCAGTGCCAATTTTGTTGTTGTTTGTTTTTTATGCAATGACTGCTTTTCTTATTTTATTTTTTATTGTATTAATTTTTTATTTATTTTATTATATATTTTATTTAATTTTTATTATATTAATTTTATTATATTAATTTTTAATTATATTAATAATAAATTATATTAATTTATTATATAAATTTTTATTTTATTATATATTAATTTATTATTTTTATTATATTAATATTATTATTATATTAATTTTATTTTTATTACTATGTTAATATTATATTATTAAATTATATTAATTTTTTATTGTATTAATTTAGGTATTATACAAATTTATTTTCAATTGAGTTATGGGAACCTTGAATAAGATTCGCTGATAGGTTTCCTGTGTACTTAGATTTATGTCGATACTCAATATTCCTCATATATGAATAAATAATAATCACAGTTTGTATTGAAATTAATCCGTTAATAAAGAAGACGCAAGGCCAGATTACGACGAAAAATATATCAAATTTTCGCAATGTGACAAAAATTCAAATGTTCAAATATTCAATGGATGTAAAAAAAAAGAAAAAAGTGGTTGTAAAAAAGAATTAAGTAGTGTTTATTTTTCATGAAATAGCCCCTTTTCTTTTTTTATTATACTACTTTATTATACTACTTTTCTACCTTATTTCTTCTTTTATTATACTTTTCTTCTTTATTATACTTCTTTATTAAACTAGGGTATCATGCAAATTTGTCTTCAAATTGGGCAATGGGAACCTTAAAAATATTTTTACCGAATCTCAAATTGTATTTTTTTTTTATCATATTTGAGAATCAAGAGCAGTCACAATTTGTGTTGTATTTATCAGTAATTAAGGAGGTTAATTAAGCACCTCCTAATTAAGGAGGTGCAAATTATTTTCCGAAGAGATGGAACATTTGCCTTCCATGGTACAAAATTGTCAAATTTATGAATGGCATTGATAAAAGAAATTAGAGATAGAATTGCGTGCAGTGACGTGCAGTGGCATGAGAGGAATAAACATACCAAGCTTAGTTAAATCTGATGAAATCTTGTTTTGTGAACAATTTGTCAAGATCAAAGTTTGACAGTGACGATTTTGGGGAAATTGCTTTCTTTTTTATTTTAATTGGGTTTTGTTTAATGATAAATCTTGATTTTTGTTTTTAATTTTATAAATAGTTTTTTAATTTATAGATTAATCTGCCTACAACTTAGTTAATACATCTATATATAATTGTATCGAATTATTAAAGTTTAACTTAGAGACAAATTATATATTAATAACTGTTATATATTAATTTGTATAATAATATATTTATTTAATTATTCATATTTATTCAATAAATTTATTTAATTTATTAGTAAATAAAGTATATTAATTTTCCAGGCACACTTTCGTTGGTATTCTGCTGAAAATATTAGGGCCAGGTGAATATAACTTTCAAAAATCAGCTCATATATTAATGCATAAAAATATATGGTTCAATTTACCTACATTATAACTTAAAGTTCAACTTCTGAACTTAATTTAAAGCTCAACTGTTTTCAATTCCGTATTCAGGGGGGGGGGTAGGTGGATTTGAACCCCTCTGAAATGTTTGTCCGACTAAAAAAATTTTGATGCGTCTTTTAAGTTTTTTTTTTTTTTTTTTTTTTTTTTGTAAGACACCACACAAAAAATATCCTTTTGTAGAGCCCCTCCCCAACACGAAAAAAAAATCCCGGATACGACCCTGACCTTTTTATATGAAAGGAAAATTTGACCAGATTTTAGCATAAAATTTTAACTTCAAATTGGAATTTGGGAATCTTAATCGAATTTTGTTTATATATATATTTGACATACATTCCTGTCAAGATTATCCCCCCCCCCCCACACACACACTCCCTAAACCTCCTTTTGTATTTATCTGAAGGCTTACCAAAAGTTTGGGAAAATTTAGAAAAAAGAAAATTTGGATCTAAAAACACACTTTGCAGCTTTGGCACACTCCTACTAATAATTTTTTCTTTTGTGTAGATCTATGTCGAAGTTGAACGTGCACGGTTGACTCACCAACTGTCATTGATGCTTGAAGAAGAGGGTAAAATTGGGGAGGCAGCCAACACAATGCAAGAGCTTCAAATTGAAACTTATGGCAGTATGGACAAACAAGAAAAAGTATTTTTTTTTTCTTTTTTTTATATAAGCTATATATATAATCAGGGGCGGTTTTACTTTTTCAGAGAAGACACTTCTTTCCCGTGAACTGACAGTAGTTCGTTGTATGCAGGCTTTACCTACATAGCATAAAGAAAGAAAAACGAGCAAAAAAGGAGATTTTTTAAGGCCAAATGAAAATACTGACAAAACACAACAACGCAAACAGCGCGTTTTTCTTTTTTTATGTTATGTCATGCCAATGTGGTTTAAGAAATTATCTTTACCTACATATTTACAATGAGTCATTATGAGTCATCACGATGAGAAGAAGATATTTGGGAAGGGTTAGAATGAAGAGTGGTCCTTACACTTGCCCGATGTATGGAGAATGGTAGGAAAATTTATTGCATTTTCTGGGGAAGTGTGAAGGTTTAAGGGTTTTGAGAAAGGAAATCTTTGGAGTGGATGAGGGGGATGAGTCTTGGGTGGAAAAATTGCTGTGAAATTGGTGTTTTGTTTGTATTAAGAATCTGGCGTGGCTTTATTTGTGTAGGTATTACCCACCGCGAGAGTCTTAAGTGATAACTTTGGTTTTGTTATGTGATAACTTTATCTCATTGTGTCCCAGCCATGACAAGGTGTAGAGGTGTATATATATATATATATATATATATATATATATATATATATATATATATATATATATATATATATATATATATATATATATACATGTATATTTATATTTTTATATATATTTTTTTATATATGTTTAAAAATTTTGTATCTTGAAAAATTTCATCTTTAAATTTAAGTGATAAAGATAAATTTTTCTCATTATCAATCTGTTTCACCATTCTCGACATTGTATGCCATAAAACCAATCTGTTTTATTGATATCAGTCTGATTTATCAGCACGTTTTATCCTCAGACTGATTTTTTTTATAAGGTTTCTTCATTTTGCTCAATTGGTCTTTTTAGGTTGAGCTGATCATGGAACAGATGAGATTATGTCTGTTGAGAAAAGATTATATTAGAGCTCAAATTATTTCAAAGAAGATTAGCACTCGCGTCTTTCAAACTGATGAGTTGTTATACCAGAAATTGAAGCTTAGATACTACAAGTAAGATCTTTTTTGTCAGAATTGTTGTTTCTTCATCCCAATTATGACTAAACAATCCCATACAGCAAAATGTATAAGGGTAAGGATATTTTAATTTATAAGGATCTTATCAAAGTCTAGGTCAAGGTGCTTTTTCTCAACGAAGGTACAAAAAAAGGATTTTCAAAACTTAAAAGGGTGGGGCAATTATCCCTCCTATTGGCACCTGTGATCCTAGCTGTTCATTAACTTCCCATCCTAAATTTTGGTATATTATTTAACATGTTAGTTCTAACTTTTAGTCGAAACTTTGTAGTTTCGTATGTCTGTCAGAAGTGGTGTTTGTAACGGGAGTGGAACTTTGTTTTGGCTACTTGATTTCACAGCACCCTGTGAATAATATCAGTGTATGGATGAACACTTGGGTTGTGACTGTTTGAATCAGGGCTACCAACTGCTGACACCAAAAAAGAGTGCAATCAATAAGTTTGCGCGGGCACGGCTGCCGCCGCGTGCGCAGCCCCATTCACTGTTCAGACCACTTTCGCCATTTACAAATAATTGTCAGTTATCCTTCGATCAATAAACATATTACCTTTAAATTTTTCAAATGTATTTAAAATAAAGTTAGGAGGACTCCCTACTTAAATCGAACTCTACATAATGGGTTAGATAATGATTACCATTCTTTTTTAGCTTAAAAGGTAATCCTCTGCTGGAAATTTGCAGGTGTTTATTTTGATTGCTTGGTTCTTTAACTGGACTATAGTTGACTGCATCAAATATTTAGTTAAAGTTTGTCTCCATTTTATCCAAATGTTTTCAAGGGAATATAAGAGGTTCAAGTAACTAGTCGTGAATTATAGCTGACTTGTGTAGTACCATTTTTTATTTCGCTTAATACTGGTTTTCGGATGATTTGCCCCCAACCACGCATTGTGCTCCCGGCCGAAGCCATTGAATCAGGAGATCGGCACCTGCGCAACGCAGACCTTTGGTCAGCATCTAAAAAAATTTTAAGAAGTTTTTTAATACTTTTTCTATCATCATTTCGTAAAAGAGTGCAAAGAGCAAATAATGGGTAGAACGAGTGCAAATCCGGGCCGTGACGAGAAAGAATGCAATGCAAAAAAAAGAGTACATTTCACACGAAAAGTGTGCAAGTTGACAACCCTGTTTTGAATCACGGTTGAAAATAAGTGTATTGGATTCAGTATCAAGGTGAAATGGAGGTTTTCTGGGTAGCTCTAAGCAAATTAAAATGGCTTCTTGGTTGAACCAAAGACAGTTTATGACGGGAGTCGAATCACGTTTCGGCTAATTGATTTAACGGTACCTGGTGAAAGTCTCGTCACTTTGAAGCGGGCGGTGAGCCAGTAAACCTTAGTGGTAAATATTTTGAAAGGGCAAGAAAAAAGACATAAATTCGAGTAATTCTTGGTCTATTTTACTATCCATAAAAGGTTTGAAAGGTTAATAGAAAAAGAGGTGAGGGGCTAAAATTTTTCAACACATTCGAACGCCACTTTCAGAGTCACCAGTTACAGAAGAAAATTAACATTCGGTTTTTTTTTTTTTTGTATCGGGGTTGGAAACAAGGCCGGATCCAGGATGGTTGTTGTGGGGGAAGGGGGAGGGTTTACAAAAAAAAAAAAACTTTACAAAACACATCAAAATCTGTTATCATGTATATTGTTATGTTTTTGAGATTCAGACATAAATTTCGGGGGGGGGGGGAGTCTAACCGGGTGACCTCCCCCCTCCAAGATACGGCCGTGGTTAGATATAAGTGACTAATCTCTTGACATTCGATTTGCCTCTGTTTTGGATAAGAATTGAAAATAAGTGGTTTGGTTTCGAACCGCAACTAGAACACAACAAATTGTAACTAAAATACTCAATACTCAAAGCAGTAAAGAAGAAGCATTTTCCAATACTATGAAATATTTCTCTGATGTTTAACATACAATAAAAAAGAGACAAATCAAAATTGATTAGAAAAAGAAATCTTGAAAGGTCAAAGGGAGGAAATCATAATGGAGTGAGCACAATTTTGAATTCGCTTGGAATGCTTGAATTTCATTTATACCACTGACAAAAGCAAAAAAAGTTGGTTCAAAATACGTCCCCTTTATTCTGACAAATGCTTCCTTTCTGACAATTTTTTCCCTTTTTTTGGCTCTCCTAAAAAGTTACAAAACTGGCGTATGTCGCCTTTTTATTTATCACAGCCGTATTGACAAAGTGAATAAGATGAAGGCAGACTAGTTCTCATCTGGCTCCGAAATATTATCAAGTTACAAAGGGTTGTGCTTTTCAGAAATATTAGGAAAATGACAGCCTTATTAGGTCCAAGGTCTAACATAGTTTGGCCTTTTTACTTCAAACATAAGTCCTACAGGAAAGTGAAAACTTTAAAAGGGGTTTCGGGTTTTAAAGTATTATTCTTGACTAGTTGATTGTAAAAGGAAGATTTTTTTTACGCTGAAATTATTTTGCGACTTGACTAGGCATTCTCATGATGTGACGTCACCAAAACAGTAGTTTGATTTTTGAACTATTTCTCTGAGTGATAAGAGAGGACATAAAGAATATTAAAATAAATTCAAATTTCTGTAAATATCTTAACAATTACTTAAGATAGGGTAAAATAGTTTGAACCGATGGGTCCAAACTATTTGGACCGATTTGGACCGAGCTTCCGTGGTTTCAAGGGGAGGGCCGTTAATCGCACATCAGCTAGTCTTAATAGAATCTAAAAATAAAAATAAAAGGATGCACTTAGTTTAGTAATCGACAATGTTGGTAAGAAAGCCTGTTTGGGGCAGCCCGTTTATTTGTATATTAATCCAGCAAAGATGTAAAACCAAATATTAACGTTGGCTAGCTCAGGTGGTCAGAATGTAAGACTTTCGATTTAAGGTCATGTGCTTGAGCTCAATATTAGGATTTTTCGAATCTGTCCATTTGGCTGGGGAAAATCTGTATTTGTGAAAAAAAAAATAATGTTTGACCATTTTGTCCATGCAGATGGATAAAGAATTCAATTAAAGGGAAAGGGGGGGGGGAGATCTTTTCTCTTTGCAATTGATTTTTGTTCAAAGTCGTAGTTTCGCAAAGTCTGCCCTGATTTATGTCAATGGGGGGAATGGAGTTGAAAATGTGTGGGACAGATTTTGAGGGGAGGGGGCTAGGTGACAGAAAGTTTCTGTTTTTGGTTATATTAAGACCTACGCAAAGACAAAGGGAATGGTCAAAGAGGATTTCCCCCGAGAATAATCCTAAGTAACCTGTCTCCTGGAAACACTTTGGCCTAAAAATGCACTTTTATACGAAATTACACGAGTTGGGACAAAAAATTGTATAAGAGTGTCTATTTTCAAATCTAATATATGACAACAAAACCTAAAAGAGTGGGCTAGCCCATTGGATGGGCAAACCGTTCATATGATAAAGAAACCGGTACTTTTTACCCCCTTGAGGAGTTGGGATATTAAATTGTTTAGATTTAGACTAGGGCGAGTAATTGTAGTGGGCTAAATTATTAATGTTAATACCTTAATACTCATTAATTCTCATGAATTTGGCCTCCCTCCATTTTTCCCAATTTGTTGATCATTCTGCAGAAGTTAAAACACTAAAGATGTTAGTTAACTATATTCACATAAAATTTAATACGAAATTTAATGCAAAGTTAATTTTCGATCATTTCAGCAGTTGATTCGCTCTCGCCTGGAACAAAATATTAAACTTAATTAAATATTATTAAGTTTTTGTCGAACCTGGAACACGCTTATAGAATTATTGTCTGGATAGATGTGCATTAATAATAAAGAAAAACTAATCAGGCATCTAAAAGGATGCTTATAATTGTAATGAAAACAATAATTTTGTCTTTATTATTTGCTTATGGAAGTTATGTCTTAAAACAAGTAGAAGACAGCTGAGAGCAATTACTAGCAAGATTGCTTGAAAGTTTGATCCAAACATGTACAGTGACTAGTTGATAGGGGACGATGGATATAGAAAGTGTCTAAAATAGAAAGCCTGACTATAGGAACTAATATCTAGATTATGACTACCTGAGAACATATGTGTATCTATAGATGGCGTTGTTGAATACTCACTGAGTATTCGGAATACGTGCTCACATCTATATTGTCTTCTTTGACAAGAATTAGAAGAAAATCCTGCTTATGGTTGATTATACCTGCACTAGACGATAAGTAGGCCACCTAGTGGATTAAGAAGTACTAGTCCCGCTTTCAGTGTAGCGTCTAACTACTTCATTAGAAACTAAAAAATTGAATATTTGATATGATGAATCTACAGTGTAGCAAAAATTAATCATCATTTTTAATTTTCAAAATTATTGAAATCAAAATTCAGTCTGCACAAAGTAGGCATGGCTAGCTTGCAAAAAATATTGGCAGCTTAAGTAGGCTAGTCGATTTTAAGCTGGTAGGGCCTACTGAGGACAGAATTATGCTTTTAATATCCTCCCCCGTATTTTGAAGTACCGGAAAATACAAGTGTGCAGCCGTTTTGGGTCAAACAAAGTCGTCAAGCGTTAGATGGCGTTGGCGATTTTTTTATACCACACTAGTGGCAGTGGCAGTGGCAGTGGTAGTAGGGTTTGATCTCAACTTGGTAATACGGGACCCAGAGTTCAAACTCAGCGGTAGCAACACACTGCATGACTCGGAATTTGATTCTGGTGATGAGATTATGTACAAGTGTCTCCGTATTCTTTCAAGCAAGAAGAAGAAGAGAAAAAAGTAAATTAAGACTGGTCTAGAAAGTACTCACAGTAGTTCATTGTATAAAAACGACAGATCTGAATGGTCTAAATTTGAATTAATTGTTTTTTTATAAATAGGTTTTATTTTTTTATTTTGTGGTAAATTATTATAATTGTATGGTTCATCAAAACATTTTTGCGTTAATTAGCAATAACTATGCCAAGCCTTTAGATGAAACCTCAATCTCAGGATTAAAACGCTGTTTCATTTGGGCCTCATTTGGGCCCCACAAATGAGACCATTGGGCCTCATTTGGCTATGCACAAAAATGATTCTTATATATATTTTATCGCCCAAAAATGGGGTTTTTAAGGCCAAACGAGAATACTGAATAAACAAACAAAGCGATAGGTATTTGGTTTTAATTCTTATAATATTTGGCTTTTATTGAATTTTATTCATCTTTTATTTTTTGGTTTTTTCATTGGTTTTTGGGTTTCTTTTCTCATTGACTTTCCGCTTTTGTTTTTTGTTGTTTTTTTTTTCTTCGGCACTTTCCTTGAATACGTTATTTCGTTTTGCGCTGAAGAAGAGAGGCGGTTGTCGTCTCGAAATATTCGCTTTGTTTGTTTATTCAGTATTCTCGTTTGGCCTTACAAACCCCATTTTTGATCGTTTCCTTTTCTTATATTATGGCAGGCCAATGTGGTTTAAGAAATTATCTTTTATTTTATCGCTAATTTGTTTTCGTCTAGTTTTCAGAGTTACCCCATCCTCCATTAAAAATTATAGATCTATTAATTTATGGTTGACAAAGGCCATTTTGTTTATTTGTATTTATAATGAATGTGTTACAGACTGATGATTGAACTTGACGAGGCTGATGGAAAATATTTATCAGTTTGTAAACATTATCGTTCCCTCCTTGAGACACCGATTATAGAAGAAAACGAAGAAGAGCGAAAAAATATGATGAGACATTCTGTTATTTATCTGCTTCTTAGTCCCTTTGATAATGAGCAGTCGGATTTGGCGCATCGTATTCTTTCTGAAAAGAGGACTGAGACTATTCCATTGTACAGGTGAGAATATGAAACATAGCGTTGTGCTCAAAATTAAAACATGTCTCCAACTCTGTAACAGTGTTGACAGATATCTCGTATAAGGTCACCTAGCCGAAACAAGAAAAACGCCCAAGGATCTATTTTTATCAAAAATGTGCCAAAGGTACGATTTAAAAAAAAATAACTTGAAAAAAAAGCTTATTTATAGAATTTAGTTCGCAACCACCTATAACATTTGGCCAAGAGGCTTAAATGTGGCAGCATTGCCTTATATACTTAAATTGTAAAATCGATTTCATAATGTTCATTCTGTTCTTAAGCTAAAGGATTTAAAAAAGATTAAAGTTACATATTTCAAATTTTGCAAATTTCTTCTTTCTCTGCCGTCATGGACTAGAAATCGGTATCTAGTTAAAATTTCTATGTTACGGATGTAACTCAAAAGCTCGGTGACCTACACAAAAAGCTTTCTGCAGATACATTTTGTAATATTGGCCCTGACCACGGTCTTTTACAGTTCTTTTCTTAGTTTAATTTAATTGCTAGTGTTTGTTGAGTTCTTTTTTGTTTTTCTTTGTTATTATTATGTTTATACTCCACTTGTACTACTTGTTGTCTTGTAGTTGTGGTTAGTAAATGATTGATTGATTGATAATGGTGCTGATTTTTAGAATTCAATAAGTAACCACCTAAAAAATAAATGGCTTAAATATGCCCCCTTTGGCAACACTGCTTTGTATTAATAAGGCTTTTAGTCATTTTGTATTTGTACTTTATCTTAGAAAAAAAAACATGTTGCATCATCAATTGTGCGAGGTTTTATTTGATGCTTTATTCAACGAGTAACCACCTGAAATAAATTGTTCAAATGGCGTGAATATGCCCCTTTGGCAACACTGCTTTGTATTAATAAGGCTTTTAGTCATTTTGTATTTGCACTTTATCTGAGAAAAAAACTAAAAACATGTTGCATAATCAATTGTGCGAGGTTTTATTTGATGCTTAATTCAACGAGTAACCACCTGAAATAAATTGTTCAAATGGCGTGAATATGCCCCTTTGGCAACACTGCTTTGTATTAATAAAGCATTTTGTATTTGCACTTTATCTGAAAAAAAAATACAAACATGTTGTATCATCAATTGTACGAGGTTTTATTTGATGCTTAATTCAACGAGTAACCACCTGAAATAAATTGTTCAAATGGCGTGAATATGTCCCTATGGCAATACTGCTTTGTGTTAATAAGGCTTTTAGTCATTTCGTATTTGCACTTTATCTGAGAGAAAAAAAACTAAAAACATGTTGCATCATCAATTGTGCGAGGTTTTATTTGATGCTTAATTCAACGAGTAACCACCTGAAATAAATTGTTCAAATGGCGGGAATATGCCCCTTTGGCAACACTGCTTTGTATTAATAAGGCTTTTAGTCATTTTGTATTTGCACTTTATCTGAGAAAAAAACTAAAAACATGTTGCATCATCAATTGTCGAGGTTTTATTTGATGCTTAATTCAACGAGTAACCACCTGAAATAAATTGTTCAAATGGCGTGAATATGCCCCTTTGGCAACACTGCTTTGTATTAATAAGGCTTTTAGTCATTTTGTAATTGCACTTTATCCGGAAAAAAAACTACAAACATGTTGTATCATCAATTGTACGAGGTTTTATTTGATGCTTAATTCAACGAGTAACCACCTGAAATAAATTGTTCAAAAGGCGTAAATATGTCCCTTTGGCAATACTGCTTTTTATTAATAAGGCTTTTATTCATTTTGTGTTTGCACTTTTCTGAGAAAAAAACTAAAAACGTGTTGTATCATCAATAGTGCGAGGTTTTATTTGATGCTTAATTCAACGAGTAACCACCTAAAATAAATTGTTCAAATGACGTGAATATGCCCTTTTGACAACACTGCTTTGTTTTAATAAGGCTTTTAGTCGTTTTGTATTTGCACTTTATCTGAGAAAAAAAAACCAACTAAAAACATGTTGCATCATCAGTTGTGCGAGGTTTTATTTGATGCTTAATTCAACGAGGAACCACCTGAAATAAATTGTTCAAATAACGTGAATATGCCCCTTTGACAATACTGCTTTGTGTTAATAAGGCTTTTAGTCATTTCGTATTTGCACTTTATCTGATATAAAAAAGCTAAAAACATGTTGCATCATCAATTGTGCGAGGTTTTATTTGATGCTTAATTCAACGAGGAACCACCTGAAATAAATTGTTCAAATAACGTGAATATGCCCCTTTGGCAATACTGCTTTGTATTAATAAGGCTTTTAGTCATTTCGTATTTGCACTTTATCTGAGAGAAAAAAACTAAAAACATGTTGCATCATCAATTGTGCGAGGTTTTATTTGATGCTTTATTCAACTAGTAACCACCTGAAATAAATTGTTCAAATGGCGTGAATAGGCCCCTTTGGCAACACTGCTTTGTATTAATAAGGCTTTTAGTCATTTTGTATTTGCACTTTATCTGAGAAAAAAACTAAAAACATGTTGCATCATCAATTGTGCGAGGTTTTATTTGATGCTTAATTCAACGAGTAACCACCTAAAATAAATTGTTCAAATGACGTGAATATGCCCTTTTGACAACACTGCTTTGTTTTAATAAGGCTTTTAGTCGTTTTGTATTTGCACTTTATCTGAGAAAAAAAAACAACTAAAAACATGTTGCATCATCAATTGTGCGAGGTTTTATTTGATGCTTAATTCAACGAGGAACCACCTGAAATAAATTGTTCAAATAACGTGAATATGCCCCTTTGACATTACTGCTTTGTATTAATAAGGCTTTTAGTCATTTCGTATTTGCACTTTATCTGAGAGAAAAAAGCTAAAATCATGTTGCATCATCAATTGTGCGAGGTTTTATTTGATGCTTAATTCAACGAGTAACCACCTGAAATAAATTGTTCAAATAACGTGAATATGCCCCTTTGGCAATACTGCTTTGTGTTAATAAGGCTTTTAGTCATGTTCTATTAGCATTTTTTTCTGTAACAAAAATGAAAGCATGCTGCATCATTATTTGTGTGAGGTTTTAAATTAGAAATTGGTGTTTCACGTTCTTTTATATTGAAATATATTTCTCAGAAATTCGTCTTGTAATTACAACCTAATATTTATATCAAGCTAATATTTTTAAGCATAATATTGCTCTTGAGGTTGCACAGTTTGTTTCTTTAGACAATTTATAGAAAAATACATTAAGGGGAAACGGCTAATGGGATAATTCGTATAAGATCACGCAGCCGAAGAACTGTCAAAGGTTTCATTTTTTGGCAAAAAAGTGCAATTTTGAAAAAAAAGCGATTTGAGAAAGGAACTCATTTGAAGAGCTTAATGCAAAACCATCTCTAACATATTTCTGGACGTTGCTGGGAACGCTCCCTTTTATTACTTGCGCTATAAAATCGATTTGAAAAAGGCGCTGATCCTAAGAATTTAATGCGTTATCACCTAATATAACTTGGCCAAATTGTGTAAATATGCCCCTATGGCAACACGGCAATCTATTTACTAGGCTTTGAGTCATTTTCCGTTTGTACTTTTTCTGTGTACCTTCATCACTTGTGTAAGGTTTTATTTGAGAAACTTGTGTTCCATTTTCTTTTATGTTACAAGTATATTTTTTTTAAATTCATGCTGTATTTTAACTTAACATTTACAATAACCTAATAACTTACATAACTTTAGTAATTAACCTGATATTCTAACCGAATATTTATCAGCACAACATTGATGCTGAGGTTGCACAATCTGCTCTTTAAGAGAATATTTTAAAAAATACACAAATGGAAAACAACTCCAGTTTTGGTGAAAGTCCATTCTAAAAATCAAGGCGTGGTTTATTTATCGCGGGAGACATATGATTGGCTAATTATACAACCAATGAGAACCTAGGAAGTGATGACGAAACTGCTATTTTAGCCTCGTTTTTCAAGGTGCATGCATCTCAGTATAGAGTACAAAAAGGATTTGAATGATAGTTGCTGATGCTGTACTTTGTATAATGGTATCATATCTCTTGTCGTGTATTTTCTAATGTGTTGCTTGCCACCTGCGGAGCAAAGATGCGTAGAAATTGCGTAAGCTATTGTCATTAGTATCTGTATTACTCTGAGACCTTATCGTGCTGGTGGACTCAAAAAGGGTATTGAATCAGGCTCATAGCCTCCATTCTGAGGCCTTAGGATATCTCTAACATTTTTATAACTGCATTTCAGTTCTACTAACTAATCACTGCTGAATTAATTAGCCATAGGCCAACACAGCTTCGCACGCCCCTTCTCTACCCCAATCTATTCGAAGTTTCACTCTTTATGATATCTTCCCACTCCATTCGGAGACGACCAAAAAATATCAAATTAATCAAGTTACTGCTATCATATTTTCAAGTTGTCTACAAATGCCATCTACGAGGCTGATAGATATAAATGCCATCTACGAGATTGATAGACACAAATGCCATCTACAAGATTGACAGACACAAATCCCATCTACAAGATTAATAGAAACAAATTCCATCTACAAGATTAATACACACAAATCCCATCTACAAGAATAATAGACACAAGTGCCATGTACAAGATTGAATGCCATAGATAGATAAATAGATATATTTCTCACAAAAGCCCCATGGGCCATGGATATTACAAATACAGCAAAACATTTAAAACATAATAAGTTCAAACACTTTTGAAAATAATATTACGGTAGAGAACCCTCCCTCTGCCTCATCCCCGCACTCACAAAATATCCCAAATTTTTAATATCCACTTTGCAACTACTTACTATTTTATTATCCAAACACCTTCTATCCATGACATCCTTCCCAAAAATTTCCCTTCTAAGTACCTTCAGTTCTTCACAATAACACATAAAATGTTCTAAATCTTCAGACTCCCCGCACATCAGACAAGAGAAGGAACCACTCCGTACCTTAACCCTCCCAAGTACTTTCTTCGCCCCCCAAACGGCATAAAAGTCCCTCTTACTGATAAAACTCATTTTTAAGTATCATTTTGGAGCCCAAATTTTAGATATATTTCTTCTCCCTAGACTTCTTTAATTTTTCTATATATTCCAAGGGATTTTGACTTAACCTTGTCTTCTTGCCAAACCTGGATCTCTTGATCTTGTAATACTTTTTCCACAGCTTTTGCATTCAATCCTGTTTCCACCCCACTACCAATGCCATCTTTCCACCAGCCTGATAGTCCACAATTGTCTAGTATACTCTTAATTTGCACAGGCGAAGAATATTTTCTTTTATCCAATAACATTTCATTGAAAGCAGTTTTTGTTAACCGATAATGTGGAACAGCAATAATTTTTTCTCAATAACCAACCATGCGTATTACCCGTTTATTTCTTAAGCTAAAATGACCCAGATCACCCTTTATAACAATGCTATTAAACTTTCCATCTAACCCTATTAATCTTTAAAATAATATAGCTGTATTTTCTGCATTTCCACCCTCCTTTCGTGTTCTTATATCTCTGTCTCAAAATGTATAGCAGGTTCTATTCTACTTGCAAAAACTTGATATCCTTTGCTTTGATATCCTTTGATATCTTTTGCCTACTTGATATCCTTTGCTGCTATATCCTTAATACAACTCTTTAAAAATCTACTAGTTAAACTTTTGCCTTTACTTGACATTAGAGCTATGTCTCTTGTCCACTTACCATTTGAAACAAGTCTACAGCCTAGGTAACCATACTCCTTTACTACTTTTATAATTCCCATCCCGTAACTAAAATTTTCTTCAGATGTCTTTGCTCCCTTTGCAAAAACCATTACTACTGACTTCTCCAGATTTAAAACCAGTCTCTTTTCCTAGAATACTTTTCTACACTCTCTAATGTATGCTACAGATTCTCTTTACTATTCCTACTACTCTCTCTACATATACACAAGATTGATAGAACTATACTGGATTTCGCTGTAAATCCAGGTTTTAAATTTTCAAAAAAGTTTTTTTTTTCCAGAAAAGACAGTGTTTGTCAATCTGTCGTCCGTAAAACATGGCCTAAACAACTTCACCTTTCTTTCTTTATAGCTTCAGAAAGTGGGGTCGACCTATTTAGATAATTGTATAGAAGAGTGGAAAGATAAAGTAACCTTCTTGGTAACATTTTTTGGATTATTTATATGGGCTAAATACAACAAAAATTTTAAATTGAATATCTAAGCTCCATTTGATATACGGTTATCATACCCGCATGCTAAGGGACAGAGGTGGGAGTATACCCCTGGGTAGTTGTGGCCTAAATGCTTTTTATCTATCCCTCCCCTCCTCCCTCTCTCTTTTTCTAGTTCTATGTCCCTCTCTGCCTCTAGTTTTGTAATCTTTTCTTTTAGAGAATTGCTTCAAACTTTTGTTCGTAATGAGCTGATCCACTGGGGAGATTTGTGTGCTAAGTATGAAGGTGAACTTAAAGGTGGCCCTCAGTCAATCCACGTTTTCAGTCCCTCTAGTGACGAAGGAAACAAAAGATGGACAGAACTGAAAAACAGAGCAGTTGAACATGTAAGCAAAGTGATGTATTTACCAGTATGTAATAGACGTATTTATGTCTATTATAGATTTTTAAAAAGAACGCATGCCCTGATTGGTTCTTTTGTATGAAATTTTAAACCAGTGAGATGAATGAAAAGTTTATGAGTCACAACATTTTTGACAAGTAAACTAACGTAAGCGTAAGATAAAAAGACGAAATAAATAATTTTTACCAATCGGGATGATTCATCGAGGAAGGGTCGTACTCATAGGACCTGAGTTTCATAGACGCATGCGAATTAGTAAATTCAGACCGATTATCAATGAATTCTAAATTTATGAATCTTTCAATATTCAATTTTTTGGATAAAATTACTTAAATTTCTAAAAAGATACTCGGTTTTTAATTTATTCTATACTTCTTAACTTAATTCCAATTGCCCTTGTATTGCTCTCATAGCATTTGAACTAAAGTCTTATCGTCTGAAGCAAATTCGTATCAATAAACCTTTCCATTCTTGGGCCATTGTCAAAAATACTTCTTATCCCATTCACATGGCCCTAGTCTTAGAGCATTCGTTCTCCAAGTATCGGCCAAAGAAGTGAGACTCCAGAACAAAGAGGGAGAGTGGGCTGAAGCCCCGTCGTACGACATAATTTCTGTTTGTTGAAATACAGCTCTTCACTTTCGAAGAACTTTAACTGTATTGGTGGAAGGGAAGGATCTTACTATAGGAAAGGTCTCTTTTTGTATGCATATGAAGGAGGACATACCTTCCTGGCATAACAGGGGAGAACTGGCCAAACCTAATAAAGCCACATAACCAGCAAAAACGAGCCACAGATTAAACAATTAGTCTCTCGTCATTTTTACTTTTATTGAAAGTTGATTCTGATGGGATACCCACAGGCCAAAGAGACACTACTTCTGTATTCAGAGTATCTCTCTGTAATACCTCTGTTGCTCTGTCAGCATGTACCTCTTGTCTTTGTTGCTTCATCACTTTTTTCACCATGTTTACTAATGCTCTTGTAAATCGCTACACAGTATGCTTTATATTTACAGACATTTTGTCTTTTTTTTTCTTATTCTTCTTCAGCCAGTGACAGCCTTGTCCTCATTTCAAACTATATCCAGTTGTTTGATATAAAGGCATTTATATTATTAGACAAGTCGCAAGACTCGAAATGGCGTTGTCATTCGGACTCCTTTTATGGATTTGTAAATTTCTTTTGTTTCGCTTATAAGCTGTGTTGTGTCTAAAGAACTAGGCAGCCGTAGCATTTTAAAGCCAAACATGGTCGAATTTATTTAGTGCTGACGGATTTTGTGCCACCTTTCAAACTAGAATTTCTTCCAAGTTAATACTTATGCTGGTTCTTAGGTTTGAGACTATTTCTCAGCATGTTGGAATAACATAAATTTGAACTATTTATCAGCTCACTTACTATGCTACTTGATGTCTTGGTGAAGCATATTGTCCTCGTTGTGTCTAAGTTTTAGAAGTAATTTTTCAAGAACACGCTACCTTTTATTTAAAATCTTCAGCTTATTATTTGCATGTGTACGCTCTTAAAACGCTGGAACAGATTGTTGCATCTGTCTAGCCGTTGATTTATCGGAAGTTCTTTTTTTGGGCGAACCTTTGAAAGAACTTGTTTCTCAGGTCAAACTCCTGAGTCAAACAGGTCAGTTCAAACATTTTTATACAATCCTAAAAAGGGCTTATGCCATATTTTGCCTCTCACTCACTCGGACTATCTGTCTTGGCTTTTTTTTTCAATTAGCCATGATTTGATGTCCGCAACTACTTGATTTTAATGAATTTTTTTCAATTTAAACTAGCGAAAACGCGCAACACCAAAAAATTGCCTCTTGTCATTCTTAATAGTACTTACAATAGTAAGTTTATCTTACTATTGTACCTAGAGGCTGAAGAGACACAAAACACAGCAAGTGTCCCCATTGTCTTGCTTACTTTATAAAAAAAAAAAAAAATCAGGCTTTAGAAATAAGCTTGTAAAAGTATTCTCTAAACAACATGCTTTTTGTCTACGAACTTCTTTTTTGTTTTTGCCTCTTTCCAGTTCATTCCTCCCTTTCTACGTTTTATTAAAGAATTAAGTTTAATTAACTAAGAAGAAATAAACAAACTTTTCTTGTTTTGTTAAGGAATGATTTCTTCTTTGTCAAACAGTTCGTGATAACAAACTATAGGTAAAGGGCCACCCGGCTCAATAGTAACCGACACTCTAGAAAAATTTGGATACCAATAGATATACCAAAAGAATTGGATTTTTATGCTGATTTCAAATATATAAATTTCATTAAGTTTTGTCTTACCCATCAAAGATTAAGAACCTGAGAAAATTTTCATTATTTTCGAGAAAAGGGGGAAACAACCATCAAAAGTCAAGTGATCTCACTGAATATCACACCATCAGATTCAGCGTATCAGAGGACCCAACTATAGAGGTTTCAACATTCTATCTGCAAAAACGTGGAATTTATTTTTTTTATTTGCCAGAAGAAAGATCACGGAGGCATGTTTGTTTGTTTGTTTTTCCATGGGGTGATCATATAGACCCAGTGGGCCTAGAGCTTCGGAAGAGTCTTCATTCTAACGGAAATGAAAAGTTCTAGGGCCCTTTTCAAGTGACCAAAAAAATTGCAGGGCAACTAGGCCCTCCTCTTACGCCACTTTTTTCCCAAAATCGTTCGATCAAAATTTTGAGATAGCTATTTCGTTCAGAATAGTTCAAAGGTTCAATAACTATGTCTTTGGAGATAACATAACCCCCACAGCCTTTGGGGAAAGATCTTTAAGCTATAAAATTTCCCCATTGTTTACGTATAGTATCTGTTTGGAAGTATGCATACATTTTTTGGGTGGGGAGGAAACGACAAATTTTTGTGCTCGGGGGATTTTGCACGGGGAGAATTTTCCATGGAGAGAGAACTTTCCAGAGGGTGAAATTTTCAGGGGATATTTAGTACTGGGGGAATTTGCCAGAATTCCTATCTTTATATGTCTTGCTTTCTCTTTACTGACTCAATTTTACGCGTGGAGATGCTAAGGGTAAATGTCGGGGGTAAATTTTCGCCAGGATTGAATTGTCCAGAGGATATTTTCGTGGGGAGGAGGATTTTTCCTTGGAGGTGGTGCCAGATATCCTGGCGTTACTTAAAAACGATCAGAAATTAAATAAATAAAAAAAAAACAAGTTTTTTCAACTGAAAGTAAGGAGCAACATTAAAACTTAAATCGAACAGAAATTATTACGTATATGAGGGGGGTTGCCCCCTCCTCAACTCCTCGCTTTTTACGCTAAAGTTTAAATTGTGTCCCAATTCTTTAAAAACGACTCCTGAAACACAAGGGTCGTTTAATTAGAACACAAAGTAATTTTTTTAAAGCGCCGAAAAACTTTAGCGTGAAGAGCGAGGTGTTGAGAGGGGGGGGGGCAACCCCCCTCATATACGCAATAATTTCTGTTTTTTTTTAGTTTTAATGTTGCTCCTTTTCTTTCAGTTGAGAAAAATTTGTTTTATTTATTTATTTATTGATACCAAAATACACCGATGCACTAAACAATTATAAAAAAGTCTATGACAATGTTGATGATATAACATAAACATACAGTAACTGAAACATACAGTAGCATACCAAACTAACTGAATCATATCTGTTAATAATTGAAACATACCAAAAAGTAAGCCTACAAAATAACTGAAAACACACTGTCACAATCAGCTAATACAAAAGTAAAAATATTCTCAAAATGGATTGTGATAGGACCTAGTATAGAAATCTGCAGAGGCTAAACCACTTTTGAAAGACTGGACCGTGGTACTTGCAACTATTTCCGATGGAAATGAATTCCAAGTCTTCCACAATCGGCTAGACAAAGAGTTTTGGCCTATTCTTTTCTGTGAACATGGTGGGTAAGTTTTGTGTTGGTGTTGACGGTTTTATTTAACTATTTAATCCAAACAAGTTCAGAGATGTTAAGATGTTCTTAAGATGTTTTTACAGTAGGAAGTTTCATATAATTGCTTATTCAGTTCTTATGAATCTTAAATTGAACGTAGATTTTTGGAATTTTGATTTTTGAAAAATTGAAATTTGACACTTGAATTAAAATCGACTTGGTGGAAGTGATGAAAAAGTTGAGAGCCATGGCTAGTTGGAGTAAAGCAAAGAGAGATAGTCTCAGTATCTCAGATAGGCAAAACTGGTATACCTTTTTTTCTCCATTGTATAAAAATGATGTCATTTTATTTTTTGATAGATAGTCATTAAGTAAAATGAACTCAGGAGGATTTCTTGATAAAACCTTTATTGTTTCATATAAAGTTGCTCACATTATCGGACTTGTCGCTAGACCTATTATGGCCTTGGAATCAAAATGGACCCGAGGCCTAATATAGACTTGACCTATCATGGACTCTTTAGTTAATGGACGCATTGGCCGGGTGTTTTCTTCGTCTCAATTTTTTCACTCGTACTCAAAATTTCTTTTGTTTTGCGTACAAGTCATATTAATGTGTAGTGATTTTCTAAGTTCACTAAAATCACCAATCTCAAGCTGTTGTCTCACAAATTGAAGAAAGTGGGAGATATAAAGGGGTATTGAGGGGATGAAGGGGAATTGTTGGCGTTTTAATATAAGTGCTGGTGCTGGAATGGAAAAATACTGGTGCTGCCGACAGTGTTGCATTACCCTGCTGAACTAGAAAAAGTCAAACGGGCACACATTATGTTACGCTCTAATTCATTTTAGTTTGAATACTAATTAAAATCAAAAATTAAAGCGAAGTTAAATTAGAAATAATAAAACCGAAAAGAACAAAAACTGTCTCTTGTTCATTTTGGGAAGATTGAGTGGTATTGCACTGGCCCAGTCATGTCATGTATATATGTGTAAGTGAACACACATATATAATATATATATATATATATATATATATATATATATATATATATATATATGTATATATATGATTATGTATATTTGTATATAATATATTATGTATAAGTGAACTTATATAAGTGATTTTTATTTTAGAATATTAGAGTTATGGCAAAGTATTATAGGCGAATCACGTTAGCTAGGATGGCCGAGCTGCTGGATCTATCTGTTGAGGTAAAGTGATCTATAAATTGTTTCACTTTAATTTCATTTTTTAAGTTGATTTGGTGTATATCTAGAATTTAGAGTTTTATTAATGAAATAGTCACCAATAAAAGTTGTAGAATAACACATTGTTAAATAATAGCTGTTGACATTATAGATAGATAGATAGATATTACATATATTGCATACCTGGGTATACGGAACAGAGATGTGCAATTGAAAGGTTACTAGAATTAGTCAATTCAGCAATTAATTTCTGTGATCTCTCAAGCAAATTCAATTATTGGCTTCCATGCTACTACTACTAACAACTCACCCGAACACCAAGCGATCTAAGGCTAACTCAGCGACAAACGCTCCTCCTTTATCCCAATCTATTCAAAGCCTCTCTCTTTACATCCTCCCAGGAAGTTTTCATGTCCCTTAAATCTTTCTTTATTTCATCCTTCCACCCCAACCACAGACGACCTGCTGTCTGTTTAGCCCTAGACGGTTGGCCGAAAAGGATTTTGGAAATCTGTTATCATTCATCCGCAGAACGTGCCCTAGCCATCTCAGCCATTCCCTCATTGTAGCTCTAGGAAACGGGACTGGGACTGAACCACACTTTTCGTACACCCTACTGTTTGAAATACAGTCAGTCAGCCGGGTACCCAGAACGATCCTTAGGCAATTTCTCTGGAAAACATCTAGTAAATCTTAAAATAGTCATAAAAATAGAAGCTTGTCTATATTAGAATAAAGTAGAAATCCAAAGTAGAAAGTGCTACTTCAAGGTCGACAGATTTAAATTTTCCTCTGAGTTTCTTCATTTTTCGTAAAGTTAATCGGTTTTAAATTGGTTTCCAGCAAATTACGAAGAGCTATCAACCGCTTCAATGCAGCGAAATTCAGGTTAGCTGTATCATATCTACCGGTAATTATCCAGTTACAAGCCCAAATTTGAATTTCTAGATCCATTTTTTAACTCGTTATAAAAGATCTAAAGCCGAACTGGCCAGTAAAGGAAAACGAAGAGAACGAAAAAAAAAACAACAACAATCTAAAATTAAAATAATATAAATAAAATGTTTATATAAAATCGTTTTTTTTATTTAAGTTAAATTAAAAACCCAAGAGAATGGCAGCCTTAAAAGCTTATCATAACATTATGTCGCAACAGTATAATTAGATTCATTTGTAGTTTTAAACTTATAATCAAGTTACTTTTCTGTTTTCTTGAGGGTAGCTGGAAATTGTATATGTGAATAATTGTGCATACATATTTTAGTTAGTCTCTTTCAGTTTTGTATATTTTTTTATTTATATGATTTTAGATTCTAGTTGTTGTTTTTTGTTTGTTTTTGTTCTACGCTGAAGACGCCTTGTTTAATACGGGTGAAATATTCGCTTGCTTTTTGTTCTCTTCGTTTTCCTTTACTGGCCGTAGACCTGTTTATCACTTTCAGATTATTTTCTTTGTTTTTTCACTTTTTATTCGTGACCAGCCTATCTTTTAAGCCAGATTCGCTTTCCATTGCTCTTTTTTACGACTAGCGCTTTTTAAGACATGGCTTGTGGCGAAAATCCTTAAACTAACGTTCTTCTGTTCATGGCTGCTTTGAAGGTATTGACATCTTGAGCAAACTTGTTGCCTGGATAGTGCTCTTAGTCTGGTTTAAATCAAGCCCATCACATCCGTGATTAATAGGATAAGTATAACTTGACACCACTATCGTACTTAGTTCTGATCGCAATCCTTCAATGAGCTTAAGAAACGACTCTAGCTCTTGTAGCAGGAGTCGTTCGGGGTTGGAGTATCCAGCTTTTTGACCTGCTTTTTAAAGGATAACAGGAACGAAGGCCGCACCCAGGATTTTTTTTCGGAGGGGGTTTTACTCAAAGGTTTTTTTCAGGGGGGGGGGGGGTTAAACAAAAAAACCTCAAAAAATGCATACAAAATTTGTTTATATCCATTTGTGTTACGTTTTTACGAGCCAAACAAACATTTCGGGGAGGGAGAAGGGGTCTAACCCCCCTCCCCCCCCGTACGGCCTTGACAGGGACCCTTAGAATGGTGTCGTCGGTAACTAGCTGTGGTTTACAGCGTATTGTGGCTAGAATGAAACCAAGCTCTAAGAAGATTGGAGACTACTTGACTGCTTCTAAAAAGGCAAGTAAGACCTTGGCTGCAACTGAACCACTACCGTCAGCTGCTTTGAATGGATTCGCTACATCAAGACGCAATGTACAATTAAAACGAATAAGTCTTGTTGATCTTCCTAGAACAGCTATATTCTACCTAACATTTTCTCGGTAATATTTCCTTGTTATGACATTTCCCCGGTAACATTCTCTAGGTAGTTGCTAGTAGAGTCACATTGCTGTCATTTTGGCAATTGGGTAATAATGACAGAAGAAGATCTGGAGTGAGCCATGTTTCAAGGGGGAGGGTGTTATAATCTCTTTTACATCAGTTTCTAAACGTTACACATTATGCCAATTTGTGATGCGAACTGTTTTGTTTGTCCATTCTGTCTGTTGGGCATGCATTTTTAAGCAAACAGACTGATTGCGTTGAAATTTGGTGCGCGTGGCCCTCTTAGGCAGAAGAAGGTGACGAGGGGGGGGATTAGTTATCGGTAGAGTGATACTAAATTCAGTCGATATGTTAGTTATTTGGAAGATATGGATTGGAGGATTTTTAGAGTAAACCATGGTCTGGGGAGGGGGGCTCCAATATAAATTCCAAGTTGAATGTTGTACGGAAAAGCTCACACGTTTTGCTTTAATTGACAGTTTTTCATATGGTGATATTTCAAACTAGGAAGATTTTACTATTCTTTTCGGATGATATGCACTCTGCCTTCAAACTGCTTTATATATTGGGATTGATTGCAAAAGCTGTGGAAAAAGTGCTACAAGATCAAGAGATCCAGGTTTGGCAAGAAGACAAGGTTAAGTCACAATTCCTTGGAATATATAAAAACATTTAAAAAGCCTGGGGAGAAGAAATATATCTAAAATTTCGGCTCCTAAATGATACTTTAAAATGGGTTTTATCAGTAAGAGGAAATTTTATGCTGTTTGGGGGGCGAAGAAAGTACTTGGGAGGGTTAAGGTACGGAGTGGTTCCTTCTCTTGTCTGATGTGCGGGGAGTCTGAAGATTTAGATCATTTTATGTGTTGTTGTTATTGTGAAAAACTAAAGCTACTTAAAAGAGAAATTTTTGGGAAGGATGTCATGGATAGAAGGTGCTTAGAAAATAAAATAGGAAGTAGTTGCAAAGTGGATATTAGAAATTTGGGAAATTTTGTAAGTGTGGGGATGAGAAATAGGGAGGGTTTTCTATTGTAGTGTTATTTTCAAAAGTGTTTCAATTTATTATTATGTTTTATGCGTTTTGTTGTATTTGTATTATCCATGGCCCATGGGGCTTTTGTGAGAAATATATCTATATCTATATGTCTATAAATGTGACACCAAAAACAAAAACCCTATAAAAGTTAATAGATGTTTTATCAAGCTTGATAATCTGTACTGGCGGTGCTGATTTCCACTTCACGGCCTCTCAGCCTAGAAGTGTGAACAGGTAGTTTGACACTTCTTCAAAATGTTTATATGAATAATAATATAATATAAATGATATAATATAAATAATATAAATGCTTATATGAAATGCAAAATGCTTATGCCCTCTGCCTTCAAAATGCCTATATGAATGTGAAAAAAATAAATAAACAAGTTAATAGATGTTTTATCGCGCCTGATAATAACTGGCGGTGCTATTACATTACATTGGCTATTACATTCTTGTAGATGGGATTTGTGTCTATCAATCTTGTAGATGGCTTTTGTGTCTATCAATCTTGTAGATGGCATTTGTGTTAATCAATCATGTAGATGGCACTTCAGCCAAGAAGTGTAAAATGGAGGTCGTGGGTTGTCATCCTATGCTTGTACACACCCTTCTGAAGCCATATAATAAACAATTATAAAGATTTTCGAGTATGCATAGGGTAATTACGACTAGTTACTAATAATTGTGATTAAATAATTATTTAATTAGTTATAACTATTCATATATTTTGAACAGTGTTTTTTTTAATGGGTGTTGTTGAAAGTAAGCTTTCTTAAACGTAATGGTGCTTGCCAGAGTTATCGTCAACTAAGACTGGTATAGTTCAAACGGAAGTAGGTAAGGTTGTTTTAATTGATAGCTTAGACTTAATTTAATCTGTTTTAACACTATAGAAAAATGCAGAATTGTAATTAGGGTGGTCCAATAACGCCACTTAGGTTCAAAATATAGTTTTCTTAGTATTCTAACTAGAAAAAAAAATCCTCCTAGATTTGAAAAATACCTTTTTTATATTCTAATTAAAAAAATCGAAAAAACACTACCCAACCCCTTCCCCCCATTTCTACATTTTCGTGAACTGGGGCCACTACATTGTTTTAGACAGTAAAGTGTTTTAGGTTGAAGGAATTGTATCAATTACCAGGAAAGTGAAATCGCCAAAGGCCTGCTAGAAATTGCATGTCCCCCCCCCCCAATAATTAAAAACCTTGAAAAGTCAAGTTATAATAGAATACATTAATTATAGATAGCTGGCTGCTTTCCTTCGAAAAAATCCTTAGCTACGCCATTGCTTCTACGGGAAAACTGGTTTTGCCTTAGAAAAAGAATAATAAAACCAATTTTTCCTTTTTGGGAAGAAAGTGCTCTGAAACTTTAGTATTTAATCAAACTGACTTTTGAAAATCTGTTTCGCTAGTTTTAATTCGCAAAAAATAGAATGACATTGGTCTTTGAATATTTTTTTTTAAGTCAAGTTCAACATTAGGTTCTTTATCTTTTTTTTCTCTTCTATCCCTCTTTTTCTATCTTTTTCTGTTTTCTGTTTGTTTTCGAATCTTGACTAGTACCTTTTTTATATTCTGTACCATTCAAAATTCAGGAAAACTTTTCTTTTCTGTTGCAGGAAAGTGAACAATTTTTGTCAAACCTTGTGGTAGCCAAAACCGTGTTTGCCAAGGTTGATCGCCTTGAAGGAATTGTTTCATTTACCAGCAATTTGAACCCACCAGAGGCCTTGAATGCTTGGGCAGGGAATCTAACCACACTTATGAAACTTGTGGGACGGACAACGCATTTGATTAACAAGGAAGAAATGGTGTACAGGCACCTTCTACAAGTAAAAGAGTGATTTTGTCCCTTTGCTTTTTTATAATTTCTTTTTCGTAATATAGTACCCCTGAAATTGAAAATGTTTCACTCGTCTGTCTCTTCTAGTCGTCTATCTCTTCTACAATACATCATCAACGCAGTGGCGTTGATTCACGAAAATTCAAGGGGAGGGGAAGATTTTTCCTTTTTTTTTTGTCAACGAAAATATAAAGAAAATGCCCAGGAAAATACCAAAAAAACAAACGTTTTTCTAAATCTAGGGGTGTACATGCCCCCCTATCCTGCCAATTGACGTCACTGCATCGACGTCTCCTAATTTTGTCTACCAAATACCTTATATTAAGTAGACTCCAAGTGTCGATGACACATTTTGTTAAACGCTTAGTGGGTGCATTTTGGGTCTCATCTGTGTAGTGGCGTCGATCAACGAAAAGTAGGGGGGAGATATGTATTTTTGCAAAATCGGGCGTAGGGTATTTTTTTTTTCAATTTTGTCAATGAAAATACCAAAAAGGATGTTCTTCAAAATCAAAGGCGGGTGGGGGCACATACCACCCCCCTATCAACTAACGCCACAGCATCAACGTCTGCTAATTCTCGTCCCAAGTACCTCATATTAAATAGTCTCTAAGTTTTAGTTACAATTTTCGTTAAAGACTCACTGGATGAATTTTGGGTCTTTATATACTGGGAAGCTATACATAGAAGTTTTACCTCAATGATTCCTGAGGAATTAAAACCAAGACATTTTTTGTGACGTCATTAGTGGCTCATTGACGTGCACTATGACATCATGTAACTAACTGTTATATATTCAACTTAGGTGCACTGGAATTATTGGGGTGAAGTAAAAGTGTGAAGTTGGGGTGAATATATTTGGAGTAAAAGTGTGCCAAAGTTTATTAAATTTTATTTATTGTATTTTACATTATATATATTTTTCTTGTATTTTATTTGTAATTTTATTTAATTTTTTTCTAGTTGTCTCAAAATAATAAAGTTTATCGGGTAGTACCACACTTTCGTCTGTATTGCCAAGTTGAATCCGAATTTGACAACTTTTCTCCGTAAAAATTGAAACATTAACAACCGTTTGATTCCCAAAAACAACTACATTTGTAAAGGAAAGCAACGCTTTCTTAGACTTTTTGGTGTTACGTGTTTTTAGTTCATCTTTTTGCTGATTTTCACCCACGTTTTTTGTTCTTTTTTTCAATTTGTCAACCACTACTCCGAAATAACTACATATAGAGATCTTATTCATTGTCAGAAATCAAAAACCCAGGACATGTTCAGTCACACCACATGATGCTTACTTGTTGGACGTTCAAGCCGCATCCAGGCTCATCGTGACGCCCAGCTGACAACGACATGCTTCTTTCCAGAGGTTTTGACAGAGGGTGATTCCATGATCTCAAGGCAGCGACGACTCCATAGTCGCCCGATTTTTCGGATTAGGCTCAATCGTTGGACTTGACTGTCGCGAGCTGTTTTCTTCTATGCTCCTGCTTTCTTCTTCTATGCTCCTGCTTTCTTTGCTCCTGCTTTCTTCTTGCTCCTGCTCCTGCTTGCAATTCTTCTATGCTCCTGCTTTCTTCTTCTATGGTGGTAGTGGAAGGCGTTCGAGGCAATTTTTGCTTATATGCTCTTCTGATGCCCGCATGATGTGGCCAAACCACCTCAGATACCTCATTTTGACAACATCAGAGACAAATGGGCCATCCCCATATCTTCTCCTGACTTCGTCGTTCGAGACTCTGTCTGAAAGGCGAATCCCTATTATGTATCGTGGGCATTTGTGACCAAGTTTGATGCATCAGTTGATACCAACATGGCAAATATATCAAACAGCATTAAAAGACATCGAAATTTTTGCAACGACAGACAAAACAATGCCACATAAAAACTAAAGTATGTTTTGCAATGTCACTTAAAAGCAATAACACGGGGAAAATATGAAAGAAAGCCAATTTTTTTCCCATTGTTCATGCATGAATTGAGAGGTCTGTAGTTACTTGGTAAGTCAACAAAAAGATCTGTGAACGCCAGTGTAAGGCACGAAAATAGTACCGAATTCTTGCGTTTATAACTTTTACGCCACTCTTGTTGTGAGACATAGAGAACGCTGTTGTACGTTTCTTTCGATCAACTTGTTTGCGTGCAAGATAAAGACTAGCACGTTTGTCCATCGGCAAGGAAAATCAGAGCTTGTTTGACCTCGTTTGGTGGCTTTAATTGGGGAAGGCGTCAGGACATCGACACGTCAGGACCACTACCGTCAGGACATCGACATAATCCGACTTAACATCGACAAAAAATCCGTCAGAACATCGACAGTTATAACATGGACACGTCAGGACATAGGCAGTCACAATCGCTACGCGTCAGAACATTGACAGTCATAATATCGATACGTCAGTTCATCAACAGTCGCAATCGCTACCCGTCAGAACGTCGACAGTCATAACATCGACACGTCATAACATCTAAAAAATTTTCCCATAACGAAAATCCGTCAGAACTACTAACCATCAGAACATCGACAGTCAACATCGACACGTCATAACATCTAAAATTTTAAAAATTTAGTTTTTTCGGTTTATGGGGGAAAAGGTACCTAGGTTAGGTTAGATTACGTATTTAATATATACTATGCTTTACCACCACCCCCCTGATGTGCAAATATATAGCCGAAATTTGTTTCTAAACTATTATGTACTTATTACTATTATATAAACTTATTAATTTATTTCATAACGAAAATGTGTCAGAACCACTAACCGTCAGAACGTCGACAGTCATAACATCGACACGTCATAACATCTAAAATTTTAAAACTTTAATTTTTTGGGTTTTAGGGGGGAAAATAGTACCTAGGTTAGGTTAGGTTACATATTTAATTTATGCTATGCTTTACCCCCCCCCCCCCCTGATGTGCAAATATATAGACGAAATTTGTTTCTAAACTATTATATACTTAGTACTATTATATAAACTGATAAATTTTTTTATAACGAAAATCCGTCAGAACTACTAACCGTCAGAACGTTGACAGTCATAACATTAACACGTCATAACCCCTAACTTTTTTTTTAGATGTTATGACGTGTCAATGTTATGACTGTCGACGTTCTGACGGGTAGTGATTAGGACTATCGATGAACTGACTTTTCGGCGTTCTGACGGGTAGCGATTATGACTGTCGATGTTATGACTGTCGACGTTCTGACGGGTAGGGACTATGACTGTCGATGAACTGACGTGTCGATGTTATGACTGTCGACGTTCTGACGGGTAGGGACTATGACTGTCGATGTCCTGACGTGTCGATGTTGTGACTGTCGACGATCTGTGGGGTAGCGATTGTGACTGTCGATGAACTAACGTTTTATGACGTGTCAATGTTATGTTATGACTGTCGACGTCCTGACGGGTAGCGATTGGGACTGTCGATGAACTGACGTGTCGATGTTCTGACGGGTAGCGATTGTGACTGTCGATGAACTGACGTGTCGATGTTATGACTGTCGACGTTCTGACGGGTAGTGATTGTGACTGTCGATGGACTGTCGTGTCGATGTTATGACTGTCGACGTTCTGACGGGTAGTGATTGTCACTGTCGCTGAACTGTCGTGTCGATGTTATGACTGTCGACGCTCTGAAGGGTAGCGATTGTGACTGTTGATGAACTGACGTGTCGATGTTATGACTGTCGACGCTCTGACGGGTAGCGATTGTGACTGTTGATGAACTGACGTGTCGATGATATGATTGTCGACGTTCTAATGGGTAGCGATTGTGACTGTCGATGTCCTGACGTGTCGATGTTATGACTGTCGATGTACTGACGTGTCGATGTTCTGACGGATTTTCCTTGTCGACGAAATGACGTTTAGTGCTTGTGACTATTAGATGAAATGGTAGCACCCCCTTTAATTGCATCTAAGTCAGAGAGAAAATGCACCAGATAGAAAAACATGTGTGCATGGGACACAAAAAAATGAAAATGTCGTAAAACAATAAAAATTGAATGTTTTATAATGACAGATAAACAGCTACGCTCTTTATGGTGATTTGGAAAGCTATCAAACACAAAATAAGTGTCGATTTTGATTAAGGTTATGTACAAATTCACCCGGGGTAGATTGTACTTACGGAGTATCACCCCCATGGCTATTGCAACATACCCTCTCGTGGGAAGTTACTTGGGGTGAGGGATGAACAAACGATTATTTTGTTGAAAGGAAGCGTTTTTAAAAACCCAAAAATAGCTTTACAAGTTTACCAATATTTCTAAAATATTTTTGAAGAATATGTCCAGCTTAACATTTTTTTTTTCAATGTGAACATCCATTCAAAATTACAATAAAAAACACGATTTCCGCAATAGCATATAGTTCCATTAAGATTTTCTCACCCATGGCTGTTGCAACAAACCTTCTGGTGGGAATTTTAGGGGTCGGAGATTCAAAAACGATTATTTTGTCAAAATCAAAAGTTTATCAAAACTTTTGAAGAACATATGTTCGACTCAACATTTTTTTTTTAATCCACTCAAAATTACAAAACTTTATAATATAATACACGAGTTCAGCAATAACACAAAATTTCCATTAAGATTGTTTTCTGCCTCCATACAGCACTTGTTCACTCATGCCAGAATCAGTGTACAGGCGGGCTAAGTTAAGAACAACAGTCACGGGTTTTTGGTAAGTTAGTTTTTTTAAGGCGTTTGTATAGCTGTAGCCAACTGCACAAGCAGGAGCCGGTGAAACAAGTATCTGATTGGATCCATTTTGAAAAGGATTACCGTTTTCATCGGCTTCTTCTTCTGAAGACCTTTTTTTACAATCCTGAAATAAAGAATACAGGATAAAAATTCCGGTGGGTTATTCAAGAATTGTTGCAAACAGAGGTAAACACAATCGCAGAGGCGGTTTTACTGGAGGGACAGAGGGGCCATTTGCCCTGGGCGTAGAAAATTTTAGGGTAGCAAAATTTCAATTTTTGAAATTTTATTTTTATTAAAATAAAGTAGAAAACGCAGTTAATAAATGAAAATAATTAATAAAATAAAAAGTAATGAAATAATCAGAATTAAGATAATAATAATTAAATAAGCGAAATAACAAATTAATAAATAATAAAACTATTAATTAATTAATAAATTGAATATAATTTTATTAATAAACAAAGATTTTTAAGAAGAATTATAGTTCGTTGTGCTCTAAAATTTTAAAATAACGTCAGGTGGCATTTAAGTATGTTAACCCCTTTTTGGTATGTTTGTTGAAAAAATCAAAACATAACAAAATTGCCCCCCTCCCCTATATTTTGAAGGCTATTTTTAAATATAGGGGGGACTTGTTGCTTTTTTCAATAAAACCCAAAAATGAGGTATATTTTATTGAAATATGCATCGAAAAAAGTAATGTACTAAGGTGACTGTTATTCTCGTTGACTAAGTTTTCTTTGAAAACATTCAATTTAATTAAAATACAATATTAGTTCGAATTCTCCAAGTATATCCTGACTCATTTTCTTTCAAATGACTTCTTTAAGAACTTCTTTAAAACTTCTCTAAACCAACTTCTTGAAAACGATGACCAAATTGAAAATTTGTCGAAATGTCTTATTTCCGTGCGCTAGAATTAATTGTTGGGGGGGGGGATATTCAGAACTTGGGGTAATAATTCATGTTTTTATATTAATTTTTTAATATATATTTTATCACCTGAAAATCTTTTTAGTTTGAAATCATTTACGTTTTACCTCATTTATATTACCAGTGAATGTGGTCACTTTCGAAAAGTTTCCTGTCGAAAGGCTTGGTAGTTGGAGCATTTCTGAAGTGCAAAAATTTGGAAAGATACATGCCCAACTGTGTCATATCTATAGGTCTCACCCCTTTTGGGATGAGTCTCATCCCTTTTGGGGTGGGACCCAACAAGGTTTCAATAAGCAATTAGGATCTACGAGCAAGGTAAATACAACCTATTTTTGCGTTTATAATACTTTAAGATCAAGAAATAAAAAATCAGGAAATAAAATTTTTCTACAAACGTCTTCATTCCTTTATAGTTATAAGCCTTAACAATAATTAACAATTATAGTTAGATATTTCTTTATAGGTATACTTAATTAACAATAAGCTGTTCAAAAAGATGTGGTTCGATCCCACTAAGAAAGGTTGAGATGGTTAGGGTAAAGGTTAAGGTTACAAAATTTAAATTTTTTATCATAATAATTCTAGGAACGGTAGTTTAGAAAAGCAATTTTAATGTATATATCGTGGAAAATTATTGGACCCTTTTTTATTTGCAATTTTCGTCATTTGAAAAATTTATTGCTCTCTTGATGTAGCTCTTTGTTCTAGTTTCAAAACAAAATTAGAATTTATTTGTCTCCAAAATTTGCTCTGCCGGGTAAAATCAAAACGTGCTAAAATCTAGAGCATCAGCGACATCAACTTTAGTCCTATCTATAAACTGTTGAACAATTAGATTGGTCTAAATTCTGGTCACAATTTTTAAGCCTACAGCCATTGTATTTCACCTTTAATTTTATGGTAGGAATTTCGGTACTTGTCAATTAGCTGGAACCTACGCGAAACCGACGCGATAGTTGTATAGGGATAATGCCTAAGAAATTAGTCAAACGGGTTTCTTTCAATAGAGATTTGGATTACAAACCGTAGTTTGTCACTGTGTGTACAATATTTAAACTTTTGTTTAAAAAAGGTACCTAGGTTAGGTTATGTATTTACTTTATGCTAAGCTTTACCCCCCCCTCCTAATGTGCAAATGTATAGCCAAAACTTGTTTCTAAACTATTATATTTTCATCATATTTTGTTTTATTCCATTAGCATTAACCAAACTTTACTTCTTGCGTGGGTTCCAGCTAATTGACAAGTACCCCAATTTTTTGCAGTCATAAATTCGGTTCTGTTTGTGCAATTTATCACAAAACAAAAGAGAGGGACCCCTAAGAACACGAATAGAGTCTAATATGCCTTGTTACAGACAGCCCAAACAATAAGCAGGTCGTCCTCAAGTGGATGAGAATAGACCATTAAAAAGTATTTAAAGGAACTGGAGGGAACTTTGGGAAGGGGTAAAGAGGGAAACTTTGGATGGATAGAAGGGAAAGAGGAGCGTTCGTAGGCAGGCTGCTTGATGCTGCAGTGAGTTATTATTGTTCTTGGAGTGGAGGAGGAGCGTGTGTAGCTGTGTCAAGTGGAGGAGCGTGTGTATGCTTGAACGAGTTATTATTGTTATTATTGGTAGTAGTATCCACTTTAACAGTATTAATATCGTTATGTCAACACAGTGTCTGAGTGTTTTGTTTATTGTATATTTGTTACCGTGAATTTTCGAAATTTGGTTAATGGCGACTTTCACTGGTGAATGTCAGAAATTTCTTTTTTTTTCTGCTTGAATTGCGAGTCAGCTTTTTCAGTCTTGCGCACGTTATGATGGTAAAAGTCAAAGATAGGTTGGGTTAGGTAATGTTAATTTAGGTTAGGTTAGATTAAATTTGGTTATAAATATCAGAAATGGGTTAAAAACCAAGCCCAACCTAACCAACCCTAACTTGTCATCATCAAGCTTTGCATTAAACTGGAAAAGTTGACTGGCAACACTGACTAAATCCAAGAAGAAAAAAAGTATTTTGGACATTCACGAATTTCGGACATTCATGGTAACATACTGAGAGTATTTCGCTATGTAAAAAAAAAATCTCAGCCAAGTGCATATCCAATGAAATTGTATGATGTCCCAGAAAAAAAATACGATGTAAACAATTCCTAGAAGCCTTGAACCAGCATTTCTTAATCTATTAAGTCCATTTGCAGGATTGTTGAGTGTCTGGTTCCCACATCTAAATCGTACTTTGAACTGCAATTTTCAGAATTAAAAGTATATGGGTTCCTTAAACTTTGTACAGATAGGTGTCGTACGTAAAGAGACAGCGCAATGGATAAAGCCACGCTTGGAGTTTCTGTGGACTACAACTAGCCTTAGTGGATGTGGATAAATTATACAGTAGGCATCCTGCAGTGTATAGGTGGTTATGTGCTGGGATAGATAAACTGTATCCGGATATTTAGAAGAAAAAAAAATATTGCGATACGTGAGCAGGGTAATAGCCACCTAGCGTCAATGGGGGGTAATGTAGAAGCAGACCCAAACAAGCGCTATAGTTGTTAGTGGTTGTAGTAATAGCAGTTAACCCACAAAGTTACAGGAGAGGGTTACAGGGGACGAAAAATATTTTTTATCACCGGTATTTCCTTGACCGTCATTTTTTTTTTTACCGTTATTTCACATAGTTATCTGAATAAAAGAGACCTATCGCATTAGCGATATGGCAAAATCAATTCTAACATCGAAAACTCTATTTCATAATATAACTGTTTACAATTATATATATAATAATTATATATAAATAAAATAGTTACAGAATAGTTATATTTATAACTATCAGTAATATAATGTAAATGTATCTATTTTTACGAGCGTGAAAATAACCCATTGTGGAAAATACGGATATCTATGTCAAGGCCGTACCCAGGATTTTTTTTCGGAGAGGATTTTGCTCATTTTTTTTTTTGGGGGGGGGGTTTACAAAAAAAACTCAAAGAACGCATACAAAATTTGTTTATGCCCATTTTTATCACGTTTTAACGAGTCAGACAAACATTTCGCAGGGGGGGGTCAAACCCCCTAACCCCCTGAATACGGCCTTGATCTATGTGTCTTCAGAACCAATAAAGTGGAGTAAGTTTACACAAGATAGCGGAAGAGGGAGATCCCTCAATAACTTTAAAGCGTACGAAAAGTAAACTGGAACTTAAAAACAAGATCGATAACCATCGGAATAAAGCATGTTTCCGGTACAAGATCTCTAAACTGAAAGTGTATTGTCAAGGAAAAGATCTTAATAATATTTAAGAAAATAAATAAACAGAATTCATGTGTAAAATAAGAAAGATATTACACACGTACAATGAAGCAAAGTACAAACCTAAGAATCACAAACCACATTTTAGGAATAACCAAGAGCGAATACAGGATTTTTTTTTCAGGGGGGGGGGGGTAAGAAAAACTCGTAAAAACGCACCAATAATTTATTTATATGGGTTTCGTCATTTTTTTACCAGTTAGACACATTTTTTTTTTTGGGGGGGGGGGTGTAAAAACCGCTAACCCCTACCCCTGGATACGGCCTTGACCAAGACCATCCAGATTTTTTTTTCGCGACAGGCGTTGCTATGGCGGGACTAAACCACAAATATCGCATTTTAGGAAAACCGAACCATAAAAAAATCGGTTTTTATTCGACTGTTATGACTAGTGCGGTTAGGCCATAACTCTAACCCACAAATATTTTTAGTGAACATTTTCAGCAAGTTCTGCTCTTAACGGACATGTGTTGCTTTCTTCTTCTCCCACTTTTTTTTTCGAAGAATTAAATGGAAATTCTTCAGCACCTCATTTTCTACCAAAAATAATAATTATTGAATGCCAGTATTTTACTGATAGCCTATAAATACACAGTTTTATGAGAAAAAAGATAAGGTAAAGCCAGTCTGGCGGGGATTCCTTGCTAGTTGTAAAGTTTTGCTGTCAAATTTATTTACTAAGAACATCTTGCCAAAATGATAATTGCATAAGCGCGTCTAGGCTTCCTTGATTTAAATCTGACAGCAAAATTTGGTGGAACAAATTTTTTATTGCTGTACTTTTGCCAAATATGATGTTATGTTTATTAATAATTTAAATTATATTAAATACGAATTTTTAAATTATATTAATAGCATAGGCAGCGGAGTTTTATTGTTGCGTGATGTTGTCATTCGTCCTCGAAGCGTCTTTTAGAGTATAAGTTTGATACTATATGTAATAAAAGATTTTTGCTGATTAGTTTTAAGCGTAGGGAGCTGTATATTAAGGCCATTGGCGTAGTTCGGGATGGGGGCAAGGGGGGTCAGTTGCCCACCCCAATAATCTGGAGAAAAAGTTATTATATAGCCCATGCCCCTTGACTCTCCGGATATTGACCCCTCTTGCCCCCCAATAAACATGCTGGAGCTACGCCCCTGAATAAGGCTAGATTCAAACAGGGATTGAATTTTGCTTTAGAAGCTGAATTTTGCATTGCTTCGTAAAATATACGTGAAATGAATATTTTCGCTTATTAGTTTTAAAATAAAGTTAACTGTTAAAATAAAGTTAGTTAGTTAAAATAAAGAGCTGAAAAATAAAGGTAGGTTCCCAAAGGGATCAAATTTCGCTTCAGCAGCCAGATTTTGCCTCACCTCGTAAAATCTATATGGATGATAGAATGAATTTATGGACTCAGCTCAGTACAACATAATATTAAAACGATAATGGATCTTAACCCTTTCAGTCACGAATTTTAGCCTGGAAGGTCAAAATTATGAGAGTAGCGAAAGTCAACCATGTGATGGATAAGTACTTACCAGGAATTTTTTCAGATTTTTTTCTGAACGTCTTCTTTCTTTTCCACCATGTACTTGAGCAAGGACAGTGTGACCAAATTTATTCAAATACAGTATAAAACCAATGAAAAACTGAGACTTCAAATATAGTACAAAAAACGAGAAACTGAATTGACAATGATCCTTTTACGTTTCTTTAGGTTTGTGAAACTGTGCGAAACAGTTTCGCGATTCTTCCAGGCAAAGTGGGACGTTGCACTTGGTACACATGAACCTAGTCTTCATGATACAGGGGCATTTTTACACCTGTTTTGGGCGGCAAATTTTTCTGGCCAATGAGCAAAGGAATCTTTCTTCACGGCGGAGCAGGGCCTACGAAATTTGAGTTTTCGTTTCCTACGATTTTCGGCAACCGAGTCTTCTTCATCACTCTCCTCCTCTTCGCTTGAAGGAAGAGATCTGGGTCGGCCTCTTCTTCTAGGAGTGTCTTCAGACATAATGAGAGTCTCTGCTATGTCGAGTCGGAAGGTGAACGAATCGACAATGTTCTTTTGTCTCATATTCTGTGCCTTGCAAATCTCGACATATTCAAGCCAACTGTTGACTACAGCAAGATCGATCAAATGGAATACGAGTCTCAAAGTCCATTTTTTTGATCGAATGAGGGTCCTATAGTAGGATACCATCTGGTCAAGCTTATCAACCCCACCCATACTCAGGTTATAAGCCGCAATAGCTTCCGGCTGCGTCACTTGTACCTCTGTCTTCGTTTTCTTACACCACTTCATCACGTTTTTTACGTTGCCGCTTCCAATCATGTTAGAAGCGACTATCACCGATCTACAGTCCATCCACTTGATCAGACATACTTCTCCACTCACTAGCTCGTGGAACGCCCCCCTTCCTTTCTTTTTCAGAGACGTATCAGATTCCAACTTTGCGCCAAGAACTCTATTCGCTCTGAACGTGCCGGTGCCATACATACTTTTCCGTTCAAGCTCTTCAAGGAGCGGACTACTCGTAAAAAAGTTGTCAAAGAATATTTTCGTATGCGGGCGAAGCTGGACGCGACCAGCAAGAGCTAGTACCATTCCAGGTCCCAGTCCGAACTGCTTCTGCTCTTCCGTCAGGATAGTTTTCTTACCCTGGTAAACATCAAAAGTGAGTATGATGCCGTTACTGTTACAAAGCATAAAGATTTTTATGCCCCACGGTGTTGGCTTCCCCCTGATATACTGTTTTATGTCCAATGCACCGGTGTACGGCACCATTTGCTCGTCGACTGATACATACTCAGAAGGTACGATGCTTTCTGTCTTTTTCAGGACCCGGTCTATAACCGGACGAACCTTCCATACGCGATCGGTGTTCTCCGGGTCTTTAGAGAGGATATCTACCAGATGAAATAAATTTCGGAGACGCGAAAACCTATTGAAGTTCATGGCGTCTGCTATTAGAGGTATCCGAGTCCGACTACCCCAGTACATGCGATACCTTGGGAATTTAAAAGCACTCATCGCTATATGAATACCTATGAACCTTCTTATTTCAGAGGCTGTTGTACCCAAACTTGAGCCGGTTTTCTGTACAGAATAAAGATTGGTCATCTCGGCGGCTAACTCATAAAATTCACTATCAAAATATTCTTTGAAGTAGTCTATAGGCTCCTCGGGACCAAGTGGCGGCGGCGCCGGGTCGGCATTGTTGATAACTTTCGAGAAGATCGCATTCTTCCATACGAGTCTGCGTTTTCAATTTTTCGGAGGCGGGGGGAGGAGCGGCTCATCATCCTCAACTTCCGATAATGAATCTTCATCCGTATCGTGTGGCTGCGATAGATTTACTGACGCCCAATCTTCACCTTCGTCATCTGAGTTTGGTAGGTCCGATAACTCTGAAAGGTCTGAGTCGATCGCGTCCAAGACATTCAGTATGTCAGCGTGACAAACTCGACGTGGTCGATCATTGGATGGACCTGGAAAAGAAGATAGTGAGTCGCTTTTCCAGAATAGCGACTTGACAGGAAAAAGTTATCACTGATGTTTTCAAATAATACTACCCAAATTATGTTCCTCTGACTGTACCATATATGCTGCTATTGAACTAGAAAAGTTAGTATCAAGTCACACTGTCCTTACCCAAGAACACGCTACTTCGAAAAAATCTGCGCCATCTATCCAACGCACTAGCGAGATAAACTTTTTTAATAGATGGGGTAACTAACTGAAAAGGACAAATGAACCCCTTTTTTCGCGTATTTTCATGGTAAATCTGGTAAAAAAAATGCATGAAAACATACCTGGTAGATCCATTCTTTCGAGTACGGATGTGCAACAACTTCAAAATACTGCTAAAAATCAGAATTTAGCATCATCGGTTTGAAACTTCGCCAGTGTCTTTTCGCATTACTTATTATTATGGAGCGCATACTCGAGTATCGCTGCCATCTACAGGGTCCAAGAAGACCAAGCGAAGCTGTGATGTTCTCATGTGAGAACATGGTGACTGAAAGGGTTAAAGAAGAGCATAGATTGTAATTGTTGGGGGCAAGGCCTTACCCAGGATCTTTTTTCAGAGGTGGTTTCACTCAAATATTTTTTCCTGGGGGAGGGGGGTTCACACAAAAAACCTCAAAAATGCATACACAATTTGTTTATATCCATTTTTGTTACGTTTTTACGAGTCAAACAAACATTTCGGGGGGGGGGGGAATAAATCTCCCTAATCTCTTCTCTGGGTACTGCCTTGGTTGGGGGTAATAAATGTAAGGACTGAAAGCATCAACCAGCCCATCAGTACGAAACAAAATGTTTGTTTTTGCTGAATAGTTTTAAGAATAAAGAGCTAATTATCAAAGCTAGGTTCCAACACACTAGATTCACAAGATTCTTCTTTGGAAACTGTCCCATATTGGAATACGACGGAGTATTCATTCTTGGTTTTTATCATACTTACCTGGTCGACTTATCTCGGTTGATCCTCTCTTTTCCAACTCGTCTGAAATAGAGTTTATTCTTTTTAATTTATGTGGACGCCTGACAGGGTCGGATTTTGTATCAGTGAACAAACGCTTTTGCTTCTCAGTTTAAGTATGAGAGTTTGAAAAATTGTGTATAAAAATCCAACTTTGAGGCTTCAGGACTCCCCCCCCCTCCACAGAGATCCGTTTGCTGTTCTCCCTAATGGCTGATGTTCAAGTGTATATTACTCTATATGATTTTATCAAGCCTCAATATGGATAAAGGAAGCTTCAAAATCAGGGTTGCCACCTGCTGAGGAAAAATCATTATATTTTAGCGTTTTTTTGGTAGATTTAGTGATTTTTTTCAATAATATAGCGACTTTTTTGTTTAGGCAATATAAAATATCACTAGAAATTGTGATAAATCACTAGGGGTGGCAACTATGTTCAAAATAAATGTCTGTATATTACCAGCTTATTTTGAATGAAATGCATGCACCTTTAGGATTGATTGTGCCACCGCATTGAATTACTGCCTTCAAAACCGGAAGATTAAGAGGTACTCCCGTACAATCACACTTAAGAATTTTGCTTAATGTTAGATTTTACATAACCGGTTTCATAGCCACAAAGACAAATAAGGGGGGACAAAATGTATTAGGCGTGCATAATCTGGGCTATATATTTACACATTATAGGGGGGGGGGATTGGGATGAGGTTAATTTACTTGACATGCCCTCTCCCCCTAATGTGCAAATATATAGCCCAAACTATATTATTATATAAACTAAAGTATGATAGATCATATGAAAACAAAAGATATGTAAAGAAAGTGGAGAAAGCACTACACTATGAAATTTGTGAGGAAGCATTAGCAACAGTACTAAACGGATTAATAAATAATAAGGCTCCAGGTGCTGATAGTGTGGTAAATGAGTTTCTTAAATATGGTGGCTCTGAGGTTAGAAATAAGTTACTGAAGATTATGAATGGGATTTTGAAAAGGGTGAAGTACCTAGCAATTTTAGGAAAATCTTAATTAAACCACTGTATAAGAAAGGTGATATGAGGGAGTTTGGTAATTATCGAAGCATTAGTCTGGTCTCTGTAGGTAGCAAATTACTTATAATATGATACTTTTTAGACTGAGAAACGGTGTAGACAAAGTTTTAAGAAGAGAACAATGTGGTTTCAGAAAAGGTAGAGGATGTGTCGACCAACTTTTCACTCTTAGGTTAATAATTGAGAAGTGCCTGAGTTATCAAACACCTTTAGTCCTCAGTTTTATGCATTATGAGCAGGCGTTCGATTCTGTTGATAGAAGAGCTGTAGAAGAGCCTTAACACTGCTGCGGTTAAGGTAGAAAATGAGGTTAGCAGCTGGTTTCGTATTAAATCAGGTGTTAAGCAGGGTTGAGTTCTATCCCTCTTTATATGGCTCATTTTTATGGACTTTGTCTTAAGGAGCACAGGAAAGGCACTGCAAAACCACGGAATCTAATGGGGAGGAAAAACTCTCCTGGACTTAGATTATGCTGATGCTTTAAGCATCCTAGGTGAAAATGTGAGCAAAATGAATGTTGCGAATTCAGGGTGCTAGACTAAGTTTGAAAATTAATGTTAAGAAGACTAAGTCACTAAGGCTAGGAATAAGTGAAGATGAAAAGGTGACGTTGGGTAACGAAGATTGATTAGGTGGCTAGTTTCACTTACCTTGGTGGTATTATTAGTAAAGGCGGTGGGAGTAGTGAAAATGTTAAAAGTAGAATTGCCAAGGCTCACGGTGTTTTTTCACAGTTAAAAGAAGTTTGGAAGAATAGGAAGATAAGTCTGCAAACCAATATTAGAATATTGGAAGTTACAGTGATGGCAGAGGTCAAATATGGCTCTGAAGCATGGGTGCTCCGAAAAGCGGATGAAGATTTGCTAGATGTTTTCCAGTGAATTTGCCCACGGATTGTTCTGGGTACCCGGCTGGCTGACCGTGTTTCAAACGGTGGGCTGCACGAAAAGTTTGATTCAATCCCGCTTTTTAGGGCTATAATAAGAGAAGGGTTGATATGGTTAGTTCACGTTCTGGGGATGAAGGGATGACAGACTGCCGAAGATTGTACTTTTCGGCCAATCGTCTAGGGATAAAGGGAAAGCAGGTCGTCCGCAGTTCAAGTCTTTAAGTCTTTTCAAGTCTTTTATGATTTGCAATCAAATCTGATAACAAATCAATTAAACTCAAGGGTTTACCCTGGATTATAACTTCATTCTTTTTCTCGTCAATTTGTTCATTTTTAGCGAAATAGGTCAAGAGTCTTTTACTTTGCTCACGATATTATGGGGGTAACATGTCTACAACACTTGTTAATAAATCTTCTTCTTTTTTTGGTTTTTTAATAGTTTCAAAGCTATCAGTACTTTCAGAAGTTTGATCAATGACATTTACTTTGAGCGGTCTTTCACGGTAACGTTTATGTTTGTTGACATGTCGAAGGGCATTCTGAAGCAAGATTAATTCTTCATCATCAGCAGTTGTTTCATTATTAATAAATTTACCAAGATTATCTTCAAAGTGCTCCTTTGGTGAAAGAGCAAGTTGAATTGGCGTCAATTTATAGGATTTAGCCATTTTCTAGAGAATAGTGTTTATAAGTCCGGTGATTATCGGGAGTAACAATGAAAAAAAAATACCATTTGCTTGAACAAGTCGTTTTCTTTTGCTATTTCCATTCCTTTTGCTGGCTAGGGACCACTGTACAAAGATAATTAAATCCTTTATATAAAATCCTTATATGCCCCCAGGGCATAACTTATATCCCTTACCCTGAGAGCTGGGGGAGGGGTGTCATCCTCAAAGACCTAATTTCCAGAACTTTCAACTACATTTAACACAATTGGTATCTCCAAACTTTGATTGGATTTGTTTGGGAAATGGTTCGTGTGAATCTCCAATCACTTCCGACTAATAAAAAGTACACTAGGTCTTTGAATTTCCAGTCAAATTAGCCCTTTTTGAAGTTTCTACGACAATACAACTACTACTACTACTAACAACTCACCGCGGCACCAAGCCGCCTGAGGCCAACACAGCTGCGCACGCTCCTCCTCCACCTCAATCTATTCAAAGCCTCCCTTTTTACACCCGCCCGTGAAGTTCTAATTTTCTTTAAATCTTTCTTTATGACGTCCTCCCACCCCAGACGAGGACGACCTGCTTTCCGTTTGACGAAAAGAATAATCTTCGGCAATCTGTCATCCTTCTTCCGCACAACGTGTCCTAGCCACCTCAACCTTTCTTTCATTACAGCCCTAGAGAGCTGTATTGAACCACATTTTTCGTATAGCCTATTGTTTGAAATACGGTCAGTCAGCCGGGTACCCAGAACAATCCTTAAGCAATTTCTCTGGAAAACATCTAGCAAATCTTCATCCGCTTTTCGGAGCGTCCATGCTTCAGAGCCATATTTGACCACTGTCATCACTGTAGCTTCTAATATTATTATCTTGGTTAGCAGATTTATCTTCCTATTCTTCCAAACTTTTTTTAACTGTGAAAAAACACCCCGAACCTTGTCTATTCTGCTTTTGACATCTTCACAGCTCCCACCGTCTTTACTAATAATGCTACCAAGGTAAGTAAAGCTGTCCACCTGATCAATCTTTTCATTACCCAATGTCACCTTTTTATCTTCACTTATTCCTAGCCTTAGTGACTTAGTCTTCTTAACATTAATTTTCAAACCTACACTAGCACCCTGAACTCCCAAACCTCTAAAAATCCATTCATTTTGTTCACACTTTCATCTAGAATGCTTAAATCATCAGCATAATTTAAGTCCAGGAGACTTTATCCTCCCGAGCATTCTACGACAGCAGTCTACGAGAATGCTTTCTATAAAAACCTTATTTATCCCCAGGGCATGACTTACAATCCTTGACCTGAGGGTTCTGAGGGGGTTATCATCCTCAAAGACCTAATTTACAAAACTTTCAACAACTTTGAACAAACTGGGTATCTCAAAATTTTTATGGAATGTTTTTGGGAAAATAGTGGGCATGAGAAGGGAGTTAGTTGCCCTCCGATCACTTTCAACTATCAAAAAGTGCACTAGCCATTTCAATTTCCAATCGAATAAGCCCTTTCCGAAGTTTCAACTACAGAGCTTTCTATAAAAAAAACTTATATGACCCGAGGGCATGACTTAAAACCCTAGCCCTAAGGGCTTTGGGTGGGTTGTCATCCTCAAAGACCTATTTTTTAGAACACTCAACAACGTTGAACAAAATGGCTATCTCAAAATTTTGATTGGATGTGTTTGGGGAAATGGTGGACGTGAGAGGGGGGTTAATTGCCCTCAAGTCATTTCGACTATTAAAAAGGCACTAGCGCTTTGAATTTCTAATTGAATGAGCCCTTTTTCAAGTTTCTAAGACAACGCTTTCAATAAAAACCTTATATGCCCCCAGGGAATAACTTACAACCCTTGCCCTGAGGTCTGTGGGGGGAGTGTTCTCCTCAAAGACATAATCTTCAGATATTTCAACTACGTTAAATAAAATGGCTATTTCAAAATTTTTATTGGATGTGTTTTGGGAAATAGTGGGCTTGGAAGGGGTGTTAGTTGACTTCCAATCATTTTCGACTATTAAAAAGGGCACTAGCCCTTCTAACTTCCAATCGAATGAGCCCTTTTCGAAGTTTCTACGACAACTCCCTCGATACGAAGTGGCCTGGTCTGAAAGATGAAAAAAAGTAATACATTTTGCCACCATAGTTCTTTAATAAGGCAGCGCTATTGCGCTTCCTATGATAGAGAACTTGAATAGGTAACAACCCGATAGATGATATAGTAAGTACAATTAAAAGCAAGTGTTCTGATACATTTACTCTGATGAAAAAGATTATGGAGAACAACAGTTACGGAAACCTTTTCATTATGTGACCGGAACGTCAATAATTGTAACATTTCCTGAGGCCGTTTTTTAATAGATTCAGTTAAATCATCAATAATCAACCACGAGTTTGGTGTGATACTATTAAACACGTCAGGTCCTCATATGAATTTTATGCTTGATACAATACTTTTTTATTTTTTCATAGGACTCTTGCCATACACTATAGCAATAATAGATATTTTTCGGATTCTCTAAAAACATTTTATCACAGTTTTGAATTATTTTCAATAATAGTGTTGTTTTGCCAGACATTGATGGTCCTTAAAGAAATGATCTGAATGGTGTTTTAAATTGATACATACTCCACCAATGTCAAAATACAAACAACCCAACCTAACATCACTGTTGAATAAATACTCAAAAAATAGAATATATGATTTCTTCAGTGTAAATATATTCACTACGAATTTTTAAAGAATATTTACACAAGCAATTAAAGATATTTTAATGGCAGTAGAAAAACAATATAAAACAGACACTTTAACATTAAAAAAACCTGAACATATTAAAAGGCACTTGAACATTTTAAAAGGCACTTAGAAAGGGCTCCCACCTGGAGGCCCGGACACTCCTCCGGAGGTTGCGATGGCCCTCGGATGGAAAGGTGCCCGAGGCGGGGCGGCAGTAAAAAACATAAAACACTTCTAAAATACCACTTTGTGCATAAAAAATAAGTATAAAATATATAAATTAAAATACAGAAATATAAATAAAACATTAAAAAAAATAAAACACTACTGAGCTGGAGACAGAAAAAACGGCCCTCCTCCCCCTCCCACCAACTATTGGGCTTTTTCCAGACCGAGTGCTTTTCTGTAATCTACACAATCAACTTGACCTAAAGTGAGATTGTAACCGTACGGTAGTACCGTCACACCGTCCGTGCGTCCAGTCTTTATCCGATATGGCTATCATGGCATTTTTAAACTTGAACTGTGAAGTTTTTATATTGTAAAAAATGAATGTCCTTGACTTTCACTCCTGGAACTAAATTATTATCGACACAGTTTCTATGAATACTCATTTTGAAATTTTCCTTTACATAATGTGAGGGCACCCCTTGCAGACTTGTTTGGTAACCTGATTGTGCGTTTCTACACAGTACACCTTCGGACCATGGAACATACTTTTGGATACCAAGTCGCTCCCAGTCTCAGATTTTAACTTGAACAATTATTTTGGGGCCTAATTTGGGGCCTGGTGCTTCCTTAGCTCCGGATAATGGACTCATCCCAGATGGTGTAATCCATTCGGGAGCTAATTTGCGTACCATTTTTCAAATCGTGCAACATATTCTCTGTTTTAACTTTTAACTGAGGTGAATCAGTGTCTCCAATATACGCTTGAACTTGCCCCTCCCCCGATCATTGGAGCTTACACACATTGTAATAAAACTGAGTTTCTTTGAAATTTCTAAAATGGCACTACCAGCAGCAATGTTTTTATTTAAAACTATATTTCTTTTCTTTATGTGTAAGAGGACTATATTGGAGTCTATGATCGTGAAAGTGGTCCTAATAGTTCAGCAAAGAAAGTGTTCTGCAAAGATTCGGGCACATTCCTTTGGGTCAGTCGTAACGTCACAATGACTCGTATTGCGCACACTCTCGCACGGAAAGGCCGAATTCAAAATAAGTTTAAAGATCTCTTTTTCGACCTTTGTTTTCGCTTCAGATTGTTTCTTGACGAAGGTGTCAACAAACTTCTTCATATATGGCTTTTGATCAAACTGGAGGGCTCTATGGATCTTTTTGACCTTGAAACCGTTGGTCAGCATTCACCGCAAAAGAACATGATATACAACAATATTCCGTTTCGGATAAAGGTCGGCAATAAGCTTTTGTTTTGAAGATGTCCAGTGCATACCCCAGTCCTCTACCAAAGATAAATTATAGGGGCTCAAAGAGTCCCTAGGCACCTGTCTGTTTATAGACGGGAAAACAAAGTCCTTTACGGACTCACGAAGTTCCAAAGGTATTTCACCAGAAGTATAAGTTATTTATTTAACAAACAAATTACATGAATAAATAATTTTCTAAACTGGCCGACGGGGAGCAGGGCTCGATGTGTCGGCCAAAAACATAAAATAAAAAAAAACAAAAAAATTGCCGAAATAACAAATAAAGCATATCAATAATGAAAAAGAACACACATGGTGGGAGATAACAGAGGAGGCCACCCCAGCGCGAGAACACCACAACAAATTTCATACTAAAATCCAAATTCACCAATCCCAACATCCAGGCAAAGAACAATTTTTGAAATATGTTTTTTCAAAGAAAATCGGCTCTTGAATCTTGGGGACACATCTATTAAATTAAATTTATTTGCAATATGAGGAATCTGGTATCTGATTGAGAATCTAGCTCTTTCAGATTTAATTGGGGGAAGGCGATACTTCTTGGAGCGGACGTGGTGGGCAGGAGAAAGGGGGGTCTCAATTATACCCAGATCATGGAAATAATTTGCCGAAGATTGGATATCATAATACCACATTGCTGTATGCAGGTCTTTCAGTTGTTTGAGATTAAGTATATTGAGAAAAATATATAAAGTTTGGGTTTCTGAAAGATTTTGAAGCCTCTCTGGGCGATGAACAAAAGGACCCAGGATTCTAAATGCCTTATTTTGAATTATTTGAAGAGGCTGGAGATGGACTATAAATGTGTTGAGGTATATTATAGGGCAATATTTAAAATATGATTCAATAAGAGAATGATATAAAATTTTAAGGATGGAAAAATGAAATACATGTTTCATTCTATGAAGACAGCCTAAGTTATGGGCAAGTTTCAATCTCAAATAATCAGAATACTTACGGAAAGATAAAAGCTCATCAAGAATAATCCCAAGGTAACGAAATGAATTTACTCTTTTTATCCTACTTTGATTTGCAATTAACTCTTCTATGGTAATTTTATCTACTGAGCTAGGTAGTTACATGCAAAACATTTATTCAAAGAATTCATTGCTGTCACCATTTTCTCAGCCAACAAAGATGGGGTTTTAGCTTTTATTGTCACCGCCGTATCATCTGCAAAAATTACTGCTAAACTACTATCTTGGGGTAAACGCCTCGAAAGGTCATTTATATAAATAAAAATAGTAATGGCCCTAATACTGATCCCTGGGGGACTCCAATATCATCAATAACAACATGGCTTGACAGGTGCCCATTTACTTCAACCTGAATTTTTCGACCATGCAAGTAAGATTTTATTAGATCTAGGCCTTTACCTCTAATACCTGTATTATTAATTTTCTCCAATAGAATTTCATGGTTTAGCGTATCAAATGCCTTTTTTATATCATAGAAAAGAGTAGATACATGATTTTCATCATTTAATGAATCATTAATCTCCAAGATTAGCGCTGCAATAGCTTGTTCAGTAGAATGACCCGCCCTGAATCCAAACTGATTTTTAGTAAATAAATTCCTTTTATCAAAATACGAGATAATTCTTTTTTGATTAATTTTTTCAATAATCTTAGATATAGGGGAAAGAATAGCTATTGGGCGATAGTTACCTATATCTGTCTTATCACCTTTCTTATGAATTGGAATAACTTTTGCAGATTTCCATACTTCCGGAAAGATCCCTGATGACATTGATGCATTTAAAATATGAAGCAACGGGACATGAATTACACATGCAAGTTCTTTCAGAATATTTGTGGAAAGCCCATCTAGACCTAGAGAATTACCACTCTTTAGATTCATAATTACTTTCTGGAACTCAAAGAAAGTGACAGGGGTCAGGAACACACTGGAATTTTCGGATGGCGGGAGATATTCTTTATATGAATGAGATGGAGATTCAAGGGATTCCAATTCAACGGTAGAACTAATATGAGAAAAATAATGACAAAAATATTCTGCAACAACATCCTTCCCCTTCAACTCAAAGCCATTTTCATTTATGATCACTTCAGGGTGTGGATTTTTAATATTGTTTCCAATTTTTTCCTTAATTAATTTCCATGTAGTCCGAGGTGAATCAGATTTTTTAAATACATTTTCATAATACATTTTTTCACTTGTTCTGAGAGTTTTAACTAGCAAATTTTTATAATTTTTGAATCGTTGTACATAATGAGCTGAGGGGTATTTTATTTTTATATTATACTGTCTATTTTTTTCATTGATAGATTTTAGAAGTGATGGACTTATCCAAGGTTGTTTAGGTGAGGTTCTTTTCCGGTGTGTAGTTTTAAATGGGCAATGAAGGTCTAGTTTTTCATTCAAAATTCGATAAAATATATCTAAAGATATGTTGGGGTCATTTTCATTAATAACTTCCCTCCATCCTACATCACTAAGATTAGATTTCAATTTATTCATATTTACTTGTGAAAAGTTTCTCCTCTTCATATGATTTTCTTTATTGACTATCTTTTGCGCTTTGAAGTCAGACATTAAAATACAATGGTCAGATGTATCCTCCATAACCACGAATGTAGCCTCACGTGGATAAGGTGCAAAAATATTATCAATCAGAGAAAGAGAAGAATTTGTTATACGTGTCGGAATAAAACATACTAGGTTCATACCATGAGAAAGGTTACATTCCAAAAACTGAAGTACATCTCGGTCAATTCCTTGCTGTCTAGATGGAAGACATCCCATTAAATCAATATTGAAGTCCCAAAGGATTAAAAATGGCATTCGAAGACTTGATATCACACTTAACATATTTTCAAATTTATCAATTAAATCTGCCTTATTTGATGAGGGAGGACGATAAATTACAGCAATTAAAAGTTTATCATTATTTGGTAGAAAACATTCAACAATACAGCTTTCGAAAATCATCTCCGTATTCAAATATAAAAATTCTTCTTTCAGTCGTGCCGGAATATAATTTTTAACCAGTATTGCTAAACCACCTTGCTTTTGTTGAGTTCTACTTACGTGAAAAAATTGGAAATCACTAATATTAATTTTTTTGCCGAAATTTCATCTAAAAATGTTTCACAAACTCCAAAAATATCCGTACCAGATTCAAATAAAAAATTTTTAATTGAATCTTGCCCGCTCCTTCATCCACGACAGTTCCAAAAAGATATTCTCCTCATATTTTAGTTTTTATGAACTATTTCATGAGAAAACAAATATTTATTTGAAGGGACTAAAAAAGAATTTAAAATTTCATTATTATCATGGGCTAGGAGCGTTTGGAAAACATTACTAAAAAGGGCTGAATTTCTTTCCAATTCCTCCAGCCTAGATGTAGGGATCTCGTGAATATGGCTAACCATTATCATGTACTGATCTCACGCCAAAGAGTACCCCCCCATGCCTCTCCCACAAAAAATTACAAACACTAAAACTCACACTAAATAAGTTCTTAATCATAATAATTTAACTCAAATACATAAAACCGTAGAGAACCCATCACATTTTGTATTTCACACCAAATATCGCACACTTATGCTCATATTATTTATCGAAAATAATCCACTATCATATCAACACAATTAGTCTTAGAAAAATCGTGTATCCATATTTGCGATTCGACCACCATGTTTCCTTTCAAGGTCAGTAATTAGAGCGAAACCTTCACTAACAGTTAGTCGTTCATTCGAACCATCTCGCAGCTTGATAACTAGGCAGGGGGGTACACCTTTCGACAACCAAGAGTCAATTCCAAAATCGTGCAATTTCAATTTCACATGAAGCAACCTCTTTCGAACTTCACGAACAGACTTCGGCGCATCATCCGTCAGATATATTTTCTCGAATCCTCCAATTGTTTGTTTTTCAGTTTCTTGGCGTTCTTCAAAATCTCATTCCTGATTAACCTCGATGGCAATTCAAATTTTAAGAATTTGGCATTTGCCCTGAAATCCATCAACTTAACTGGGCTTGGGGCTGGGAGATCAAGGCCATCCATAATAACTTTAGACAGTAATTCCTGTGCTCTTATTTCATCTTGAACTTTCACATTCCACATCACTAATTGTTTATCATCTTCATTACTTTCCAATTTCATCAGAGTAAGCGACATATTGTCGATATGTGATTTAAGCGCTATATTTTCCTCCGCCAACACAGATATTTGATTTTTGAAGCTTGCCGTCTCTAATACAACATTCTGAACACGCAGTATCAGCTGCACCGCCTCTTTACCCGATTCAGAAACAATTTCTTCTAATTTTTTTTACATTATCTTCAATTGGACAGTAATAGCGTGTAGTTTTATTCTTATCCGGACTTAAAACCCGACTAATATGTGGAATGGGAAAGAAATGTCCAATTGAATCATGGTCTTTGGCAGGTTCATAAAGAAGCCATGCCCATTGTTTCACAGACTCAATGGACGGAGCCCTTTCGGAATATAAAAACCCTTTTATCTTTAAGTTCCCCCTATTCATCCTCTGTGTCGTACTGTAACACTGTAACCCCAATCTTTAACTGTTCGTTTACCCACTCAAAAATGTCAATCTCCTTAATTGTTACAGGATCATACTCCTTTAAACAATTAAAATCAACTTTAGGAAATTCCGTCCCTCATTGCCCCCATTAACTACCAAACTGTTGAAATGTGTATGAGTGGCTTATGCCCCATAAGCCAATAAGGGTCCTTTACAGTCTTTGTTCAGTCCTTTACAGGGGTTTTTGCCCCGCGACAAGGACTGAATACTTGAAACACTCTAGGCCCTTATCGAAAGAGAAGTGTTGTACATCCCCACAAGCCCTCAAATTTTCATTATATTTTTATAATGTTTTCCCCCTTACACCCCGTAAAACAAATTTTTTTCAACTTTGTAATGTTTACCTCTACTTTTTCAATAAATAAAACTACCAACCTACTCCCATTTTCATTATTCCCCTCCATCGTATTAAAAATGTCCCCTACCCAATCAGAAAAAAACACCCTCGAAATTATGCAAGTCAGGGTGAAGTGTTTGCATCGCCGTTTGCAGGTGATACGGGTGCAAATCAGCCGTTCTTGCATTTAAAAATTATTTTAAGGGTAATTCATGACTTTATACTATAGCAACCTCCCGCCTCCCAAATATGGTTTTCGAGAAGTGCCTGAATATTGCTGACATAGAAGTGGACAACGTCAATTTGATCCGTATGGATACTACCACTTGTAAGACTATTAAATGGGTCCCCAAACTCAGCCCAAAAAATATGAATGTTGCGCAAAGTGGTATTAGCTAAAAAGGTTTCAGGCAATACAGGGGGTGAAGCAGCACCACTTTGTTCTGCTCCCTCTTCATCACTTTTCGGTTCGGCTACCCTCTAGAGCTCACTTGATGGTAACTCTTCGACCCATTCATAGTCCTTATCAAGGCCGAGACCCCGCAAAAAACTGTCTAAATCAAACAGAGGGGAGCTGTATTAACCAGATTCATCCCCGCACTTAAACTCCCTCACTTTCTCATAACTGGTTTCTTCGTCCTCTGGCACTGCTCCCCACCTAAAGAAATTGGCCAGCAGATTGTCAATGTCGAAATCAACCTGAAAAAAATTCGTATTCCTTTTAGCAGTGAAAGGAATATTAATCTAACGAGCCAGGGGGTCCGTTATTATATTGAAAAGTCTTCAGAACTAATGGGACAAGGTTGCAAATTATTAATCTCACCCCTCTCCCAAAAAAAATTTCAGTACAAGGTTCTGGCTATTTCTTGAAAAGAATGTCTTATGTAGCTATTTCTCTCTCAAAACTATTAATCTAACGGGCTACCACTATTATATTGAAAAGCTTTCAAAACTAACGTGGTGGCAGATGGAATTAACAGGTCTATAGAATGACATAATCGGAATTTTTTAAGTTTTTTCCTCAAATATTTTCTCGTTATTAGGATCACTAACGAACAAGCCTTTATTAGCCAGAAAAGAATTGATTATTTTTTAAGATAGGGCAGTAGCATTAATATTCCAGTAGCCGGGGAAGCCTATCTCACTTAAAAATTTAGTTTTTAGTGTTAAATCATAACGAAAACCCTTCAAAGCCTGAAAAGAATGTGTAATCACACAAACAATTAGCGAAAAATACCATTGTAACACCTTGATTAGGTTGAAAAGGCGAAATGAATGTTCTAGAAGGAGGCTCTCGAATAGTAAACTAGATAGAATTAGTTGTATGAAACGATAATTTTAAATGACATATAAATCAGCAGCAGCTTCACTAGGGAGGGTGTCTCGGCCTTGTGCAGGTGAGGCAGCGGTGTCATGGCCTTGCACACGCAGTGTAGTTGAGGCAGCGGCTTGAACTGGAGTGGCGTCACGGCCTTTTACAGGAAGCGCAGGTGGGGCAACGGCTTGACAGGAGGCACCGTCATGAGATTACGAAGACGGTTTAGCAGCGTCACAGCCTTGACCAGATTGGGTTGCGGCTTGAGTGGAGGCTTTCGTAAGCAGCGCTGGAGCTTTTCTGGAAGGGGTAACAGCTTCACTAACACGGGGGGTTGGATGGATAGGCCAAGCATCTCCAGCCGTTGCACAGGGGTTGCCTCGGTGCCCCTTGCCTTCTTTGATGGAGGGGTTAATTGTGGGTAGTCCTTGAAAAGAAAACAAAATTTAGTATAAAAAAACCCTCCTTAATGGAGGGGACCCATACATGGGGGAATTGCTCGCTATCAATATTCTCTTTACAGAAACACTACCCATCTCCAGCTTTATATTCAGGTATCTTCAGCTTTTAAAAACATGCTATTAATCGTCTAAAAAATCTTACTGCTTTTAATTCCAAGTCAAGAATTTAAAATCCAGATGGCAACTGAGAATACTGGGCTTATCTAAATGGTCATTAAATAGACCTGGTACGCGCCTTGGGAATACCTTTTCAGGGCAAGTATGTCAAGCCCTTTTCAAGACCGTGAAAAGTAGAACTTGCGAGAAATAAAGCAGACATTCACTAGTATGTAGTCTAGGCTTACA